>NC_057813.1:69453744-69753744 GCF_018294505.1 Triticum aestivum
GGGGAGTGATCTCTGTGTCACCGACGTAGGGCTTAAATAGCCACGGCCAGACCAGGCGGAGGGGTAGTCAGCCTGCTTCAATGCGGCGCGACTGCATGACTTGGTTTCTCGGGACGCGGCGTCCGCATTGAAGCATCGACGCGTGAGAGGTCACGTGCACCTGTGTCGCCTTCCCATCCAGTCAAATCGCGGGCAGCAATGACTGTCGTTGCATGCTCTAGGCCGGCATGAATGTGTGGGATGAAAATCGCGGAAGGGGCGGGTGGGGGGATTGGGTCGGCCAAGGCAATCAAACGCGGGCTTGGGAGCGGTCCAGACGCCCGCAAAGCCCCACACGTTTGTCTCCGGTTTGCAGGAGAAAGTGCGCCCGGACTGCCCTGTGGGCCAATACAAGCCCGCGTTTGATGTCACAACACATCCGGAATGCGTGTTTCGGATGTATGCGGTTGATTTGAGGGTCGACGTTGGAGATGTCCTAATGTTGTATCGTTTGCAACATAAAAAAATGTGGTTCAAGCGGCTACATGATTGTTTCAAGCATAGCATTGGACTGCATCCAATCAAGGGAAATAAACATTTTTTTCGATAAAGGGCTTTTCATTGAATTGAAATATCGAGTTGATACAATCGCAAGGGAAATAAACATTTGTTTCCATCAAAAATTGCTTCCAAAAATATTCGACTTTGTTTCCAATGAATATACAATTTGAAATTTGATTTTGCTTCTACACATCAATAATATTATAAGGATATTGCATCTATGTGTGTTGTTTGGAAAATTTGACGAGGAGGCAGTTCACGTCAATGCCATGGATGGCATGCCATGGATGGCATAGGTGCATTATTATTGCTTCAAAAAACGTCACTGGATGTTTCCCAGTTGTATCAGTATTGCTTCAAAATTTGGAGTAGCACGTGAGTGTGAAAGATAATAAGAAGAATAAAAGAAGTAACTAGAAACAACAATTAAGTTTTTTCCTAGTTGGTTTGGTTATAGTGGGTGGAAATAAAGTAAGAGGTTGTGAGTTCAAATCCTACCCTCGCAAATGATCTTTGTATCCATCACCGGAGTGGATTCCCTTTGATCCCACATAATTGCTAAGCTCCACCATAACTCAGAGAGTCAGAAAATAGGGTGCATCTACACGATAAATAAGCACATTATCATGATCCACGAAGGAACTGAAATTGCGTGTGTGCTTGCGTTAATGCATAACAGTGCATGGAAGGAAGTCGTTGGATGCTCACATGGATGTGGACATGCTTACATGTGCTAACTGTAGTAAATTGCTGCTCCGAATCATGTGAGCGAGCATGGCAGCAATGCGTGTCTCGTGTGGAATGATCAAGATACCACGTGCATAATTCTGCTGGTACCTCCACCCTGTGTAGAATAGAAGAAAAGGAGAAAAAGTAGTTGACTCACATATACTGTATATGCAAACATAACGTCATCCATCACGTCAAAAAAAAAACATAACGTCATCCAAGCCTTTCTTTAAACTTAAGTGGTGATCATGACTGGCATATGTAAAAAGAGTAGTAAGTTGTAGTCCTGACTCGTGAGTATTAGATGATTTGTTCGAGCCAAATGGACTGCATGGAATGGTAGGAATGATATGCCATTGCTGCCCTATACATACTGAAACAAATATAAGATTAAAGTAACACGGATTAGGGAGGGACGAGATGCCGTGCGATACACAGTGGTAGGTGGCGTACGCGGCCGACCTAACGAGCCGCACCGCCACGTTCCGCGGCGGCGAGATCTTCCTCCGCAGCGATATCCAGCGGCTCGTTCTCCTCGACTCTCGCGGGTCCACGGTAGATGCGTGATGCGTCCACGAGGGGGAACGGATCGACGTGGGAGGGGTCATCTCCTTCCCGTGCCATTTCGCCAAGATCTGCGACCGCCTGCCGGTGATTGGGTCGTCGCGTGGTGGGGCGCCGGCGAACGTGGAGGTGGCGGCAAGACGTGTTGACCAGGGCAGCGGAGTCGCGGTACACGGGAGCAAGGTGGACGTGGTCATGCGCGGCCCTCCCAGACCCCCACCTCGACCAGACGCGGGCCCTGGGGTGCTCGGGCGCGGCCCGGGCAGCCATGACTCCGATCCTCGACACGTGGGCGCTGCAGCCATCGACCGCCCGGATCCATCCTGGCCTAGGGTTTCGACCTCCGCCCCAGGTACAAAATCACCACCACCCCGTCCGCACTCCACTTTTTCAGATCTAGACGAGTGTCTGCTCCACTTCTGGGAGGCGCCGCAGAGGAGAGAAGTTAGGGTTCCTCCCTCCTTCTCGTGGTGGGAGGGCAAGATCCGTGGCGACGATCGACCCTTTGCTCAGATCGTTGCATGCCCACCTCCACCAAAGATCCCTGAAATTCCGAGGCGAAGTAGAGGAGGAGAGATGAGGGGAGATGGCTTTGGCGCGGGCAGACACGGACGCGGGGCGGGGCGCTTCGACCGCGGCGGCGGCCATGGACGGGACATCAACATGTAGAAGCGCAAGGAGGGTGCGCGGCAGTTCTCGACCACCAAGGCATTGGGCTCCGGTGACACGGGGTTTGAGAAGTGGGAGTCCATGGCGGGATCAGGCAGATCCGAGCTGCCTCGCCCTGACCGCTGGGCTACGGCCGTCGACGGCGATGGCGCGGACAAGGCTGCGCTTCGTCCCCACGGGAAGTCGCCTACTCCCACTGCGAGACGAGATCCTCTCGCCCACGCTGGTAACCCTAACCCTACGCCTGATGTGTGTTAGATCTGCAATACTGTGGGTCACTATACTGCTAGGTGCCGACAAGCTCTATGTGAGCGTTGCAAGAAAAGGGGTCATTTGTCTGTCATATGTACTAATTTGATTCCTCGGGAGTGCATTCATGCTATGTGTGGCTTCCAGTCTAAGGGGTAGGGGTTTTGCTATTTTCCTGATTATAGCATCGAGAGGCAGCCACAGAGAGAGAATACCAATGTTCTGATTACTATTGTTGAGGGAACTATTTCCAAGCAAGATCTTCAGGATGAGATGGGGGTTTACATTGGTCAGGGTTGGAGATGTTCTGCCCATCTCTTAGCCCCTAACAATTATGTCATGAGGTTTCCTAATGTTAGGGAGGTTGAGCGAGCTATCTTTGTAGAGTATATTACTCTCAAGAAACACAAAACTGTGGTTCATGTCACTCCATGGTCTGATGACATGGATTGTGAGGGTCTGCTGGAAATTGCTCGGGTAAGAATTGTAAGATCCCTCTGAACAAAAGATGTGAAAAGAATGTGGCATTTGCGGGTGGCCTCATTGGGGTGACTCTGGAGATTGATATGTCAATGCATAAACGTCCCTCATTTGTCCGTGCTAAAATTGGGTGTCGTGGCATTGATGAACCGCCTGCTTCTGCTGAGGGATATATGGAGGGGGGGGCGTTTTTATAGATTTCAGTATGAGGTGGAAGAGGTTTTGGTGAGAAATCCTGTTGTGGAAGAGGACACTGTGGCCGTCAAGAGCCAAGATAATAACAATACCAGTACCCCTAAAAGAAAAAGACAGGAGGGTGGGACTGATTCCTCGAGGGGGGGCCCGGCTCCTATTGAGCATGGCACTTCCTCTTTCCGGGGGCAAGGCCTGTCGCCTGCTTCCTTCCGAGAAAAAGGATGAAATTGAAAAGGATAATGCAGAAGAGAATGACTGATCTTCTTTATCCAAGAGTGATAATGATAAAACCCCGTTGATTGAAAAACGGGCTAATGAGAATTCTGCTCTCATGTCCTATGAGCTGCTGTCAAACAACAAACAAAACTGCGATTACAAGGAGGCCATGCTGGAGGGGATTGCTAATATGCAAGGGGTGCAGGTGACTGCTATACCATTTATTGAGAAGAAAATTTCTTATGCAGATATAGTACCTGGTGCCTCGTAGGTGTCTGAAGTGGTGGGAGAGGTTGATCCTATGCTGAAGGTATCTGATGACTACCTGGTACACTTACCATCTCCTAATTGTGAGGATGAGATCATCCCCACTCCCCCTTTGATCCCTGAAGTTAACCTGAGGTTCAGTCTTCGGTGTGCTCAGGGGGAGCAGGCAGATATGATGACGAAAGCTATGGAAGTAGCCAAGAAGAAAAACTTGGAAGGTAACACTCCAAACCTTAGAAAAAAAATTATTTTGCTGTTTTAGGGGATGCTGAGTTGATCTATAGAGCTAATGAGATGGGGGTGTGCATACATGATGATGATTTTACTTGCGATATTCTACATGAGTTAGAGGATGTTAGAGAAAATCTGCTAAATAAACAGAATATTATGGACAAGGAAAATATATTGAGGATGACCTAACTGTTATCAATGGTTTAGGAAAAAAAGCCCCACTCACCTTATCTTGGCTTGAACAAGATTAGTACTATAGTGAAGATTTTGGACATCCAAGCATGGTAGTAAAAGGAAAAAAACCACAGATAATCTGTCAAGATTTCTAGGCCTGCGACTAAAATTCAAAAGAACATGATGGCTGAGGATAAGAAAATGAGTGTTAACTCTGCCCCGGTCCCTGGCAGGGTTACCAGGGCTAAAAAACAAAAAAACTGTTCCAAATGGGAGGTCTCATTTGGAGCTGTAGAGGGGTGGGCAAGAAAGGAATGGCCACCTGCCTCTCTGATTTAATTAGTGACCATTCCCTTGACTTCTTAGGCTTACAAGAAAACATGAAAAAAAACTTCTCTCCTAAATGCTTGAGAAAGATTGATCCCTTTAACACTTTTGAGTGGGTCTGGATCCCCTCAAATGGCAAATCTGGTGGGGTATTAGCCGGGGCTAGAAAAGACACGTTGGACATTGGGTCTAGTAAAACTGGTAAATATATGATCCAACTTGATCTGAAGGATATTAAAAGGAATACTGATTGGAGCCTACTGGTGGTTTATGGTCCAGCTCATGAAGATATGAGGGAGGAGTTCCTGTCTGAACTTGCCCACTTCTGCTCTACCATGAATAAACCTTACATTGTTGGAGGTGATTTCAACATTATAAGTCTATGGATTCATTTAGACTGAGAGAGATCTTTTGTAGTGGAGCCAAGTACATCTGGACCAATAACCAGTCTCATCCCACCTTAGAGAAACTAGATAGGATTCCGATGTCTAGTGAATGGGAGGACCTTTTCCCCCTAGTGGCAGTTAGCAAATTGGTTAGAGAGTTATCCGACCATAATCCTTTACTCCTATCCTCGGGAGACTCGGGTAGGGAAGCACCCAAGCCTAGAGAGTTTAGATCCGACCTGGCTTGGCTTAAGAACGATGAGTTATTGCCCTTGGTTAAGAAAATCTGGTCCAAAGCAGTCAATGCCAAGGACCCTATAGATATTCTCACTATTAAACTTAAAAGGTTCAAAACCTTCTTCAAGGGGTGGGGATCTCATAAATATGGCCATGATAAAAAAAGAAAAGAAGAGCTCAGAGTGGAACTAGCCACTCTGGAAGAACTTGAAGAATAAGGCCCTTTGTCTCCTTAGATGTATAATAGAAAAGTTGATATCAACTTTGAGCTGCACGAGATTCTGGTGAATGAAGAGATCTTTTGGCTCCAACAGTCCCATGAGCGCTGGCTGCTCAAAGGGGACCTAAACGGAGATTACTTTCACGAAATTGCCAATGGGGGAAAGAGGAAAAATACTATTCATACGTTAAAATGTGGTGATGTGGAGATTGAGGGTACTGATAACTTGATCTCACATGCCATAGAGTTCTATAAAAATTTGTCCGGTCCGGCCCCTCGCAACTTGTTTCACATGGACCCTAACTCGTGGGAAGAATTGGAAAAACTCACATGAGAAGACAATGAAGATCCGACCAGGGAATTCTCTGAGGAGGAGGTGAAGGAGGTTCTCTTTGCGATGGACACAAATAGAGCACCTGGCCCGGATAATATTCCTATAGAGTTCTATCAACACTGTTGGGACATTGTCAAAAAAGACATTATGCTGATTTTTAGGCACTTCCATAATGGCACGCTTGACGTGCAGCGTCTCAATTATGGAGTAATCACTCTCCTTCCTAAAGTGTCGGGCTCTGAGCGCATTCAACAGTTCCGACCTATTTGCCTCCTTAGATGCCCCTATAAGCTGATTACTAAGTCAATGGATCGGAGAGTTGAAAAATACGCTGATAAACTGATTAGCCTCTCGCAAAATGTGTTTGTGAAAGATAGAAACATAATGGATGGGATCATGACGCTTCATGAGCTCCTCAATTACAGCCATGTTAAAAAAAGAACTGGAGTAGTGCTCAAATTGGATTTTGAGAAGGCGTACAATAAAGTCAACTGGGAGTTTCTTCTGGAATGTCACAAGTTGAGAGGTTTCAATGAAACTTGGTGTGGGTGGGTGAAAAAGATCCTGTACAATGTCACAATTAGTATCATACTGAACAATTCGGTAGGCCCATACTTTCAGAGTGCAAAGGGGGTGTGTCAAGGGGACCCGCACTCTCCTTTCCTCTTTAATTTGGCTGCGAGATGCTTAAATAAAATGATAAAAAAAGCTCAACAAAACGGCCTCCTGACTGGGCTAGCAGTTAATCTAATCCCAAATGGGGTGGCTGTGCTCCAATATGCAGACGACACGATTGTTTGCGTAGAGCATGACATGGAGAAAGCAATGAACCTTAAGATTCTGTTATACATGTTTGAACTGATGTCAGGTCTGAAAGTGAACTTTTAGAAAAGTGAAATTCTGACTATTGGGGGGATGCTGATATCGATAAGGAGTATGCTGAGCTTTTCAATTGCGAGATTGGACACTTTCCAACCAAATACCTGGGGATGCCTGTGAGTTTTTCCTCTTTGAAAGACTCGATGCAGGAATTTATTGATGATAAATACTTGAAGAATTTTGGGACCTGGATCAGGAATGCTACTTCTATAGGGGGCAGACTTACTCTGCTCACTTCAGTACTATCACAACTGTCCCTGTACCACATGTCTATGTGGCTCATGAGCAAGACCTTCGTTGAAAAATTGGACAAATATCGTTGGAAATTCTTCTGGCAAGGTTGCAATAAGAAAAATCGTTACTACTTGGTTAAATGGGAAAGGGTTTGTAGATCGAAAGATAAGGGGGGCCTTGGGGTTAAAGATCTCAGGAAGCAGAATATTAGCCTCATGGTGAAGTGGTGGTGGAAACTAGAAACCCAGAAAGGGGTGTGGCAAGATCTGATGAAAGCTAGATACTTGTCTAGCAAGTCTGTTGCGACAGTGACCCCTAGATACTCAGACCCTCCATGTTGGAATGTGCTTCTGAAAATAAAAGATTTATACATGGTGGGGAGACGAATCACTCTGGGGGCTGGTGACCTTACCAGGGTGTGGAAAGACTCTATAAACGGGCTCCCCCCCCCCCCCCCCGCTCAACCTATCATTCCCACAACTGTTTGACATTTGCATAGATCAAGACTGCATGGTGGAGAAATTTGGCGGTGCTGTGGTCTCGACCTTTTTCAGACCTTGCCTTGGCCCTGATCTAAAAGAGCAATGGGACAAGATGCGTGTGCTAGTCATCGGACTAAACCTCTCTGCTGATAGGGATTCGGTTTATTGGGGGCTCAATAAGAATGCTAGGTACTCTACTAAGTCTATGTACAAGTGGCTGGAAAAACCTATTAGTGGGTGCAGCTATAAATGGATCTGGGAAGCAAAACTTCCACTTAAAATCCAGGTGTTCTTGTGGCAAATGGCCCAAGATGTAGTGCTCACCAGATCCATGAGGAAAAGAAACAAGGAACCCTGTGTGTTCCTTTTGTGGAAAGCTGGGAACAACTACTCATTTGTTTTTCTCTTGCTCTGTGGCACGAGTTGCCTAGAGATCAATTGGGGTGGTCTTGGGGACTGAGCTTTGTCCCAATAATACTTGGCAATATTATGTGTGGTGCAATATGTTTTTGCCTAATGGGTCTAAATTTCTCACAGTAGGCTTGGCCGTTGTAACCTGGGCTATATGGTTGGCACGTAATAGAGCTACCTTCGAGAAAAAGTTGATTAAATCTCCTTTTGAGATTGTGTTCTCAGCATGTTCTTTTCTCTTGTATTGGGCAGGCCTTCAGACCAAGGAAGAAGCGGAGAAGCTACGCCAAGGTGCCGAGATGATTCGATCAAGCACGACCAGACTGATGGCGGTGTGCGAGGAGGCCAGGCGCACGGTGGATGACGCTGGAGAAGTGCTGCCTTGGTGATGGGCTCGGTTGCGCTACGTCACAGCTCTCCCGCTTCAGTCGTTTTGGCTTAAGAGACAATCTAGATATCATGTTAGCTTGTGTTTGGCTCTGCATGTTGCTTAGACTGTGTGGTGCTGTCAGGTTTTCGCCCCATAGTGCTCGTTTCGATGGCGGGCGGGCACAGTGGGTTTCCTGTCAGTGCGTTGAACTCGCTACCCTCTTTCCCTTTTCCCTGGTTGTTTGGAACTACTGTATTTCCGTTTAATGCACATGGAAAGGGGTACGCCCAGTTTAAAAAAAAAGAAACAAATATAAGGCACATGTCATGTGTTAATCCAATTCAAATAATAAGTTTCAGAGATGGGAAGCTTGTTTGAACGCGAGCAAGAAGAGACATATGCAGAATGAAACACAAATAGCCCTCACTATCTGTAGCAAATTTTTGAGCAGCTTGCGGCGAATCTGACAAAAAAACAGATAAAACGTTAGATTGGTGAAGTAGGGAAGGCCGAAAAACGACCTGAACTCAACACGCGTCGGGAAGTTGCGGCGGATGATGGCAGTCGAGCATTTGTGTCATTGTGCGGTGCCGCAGTCGAGCCTCTTTCTTTTACCTGTGCAAGTAGCAATGCTCGAGTTACATGACAAAGCATGCCTTCACTTGCTTGTAGCTTCTGCTATTGTAGGGGGATGAAAAGCACGGGCATGCCATTGAGCGATCTTCTTCCACCCCTCGTGGTAGAGGAACAACTCAAAGCTGTCGTTGGGTGCAGGAATGGGGACGTGGGTCAGCTACAGGTTGGTCATGTGGTACCTGTTGGGAGCTGGCAGCACCAGCTATGTTGAGCGGCGCGAGCCCGCGGGCGTGATCCAGGCAAAGAAGAAGAGCATGACCCCCAGCCCGCAGTTGCCACCAAATCCGTCCCCAACCCGCAGTTGCCGTCAAATCCACCCAAGAAGGACGACAGGGGAACAATCGAATCTGAAGCCACCATGGAGCCGCAGAGAACGCAATCGCTCCCAGCCTGCAGTTGCCGCCGACCCACCCATGGATCCATCAAATCCATGCCTGCTCACGAGCTTGCATGGAGCCGCAAAGAATACGAGATTTGAGCAGAGATGAGGAAGGAGGAGGCGAGGTGGGGGGATGAGGATAGGATGGTGCGTCCGACTCTTAATAATAGACCATCCCATCAGTTTTGGAAGACGAAGAGGAATGGATGTGCACTATAGAGCCTATGCAAAATATGAATTGATCCCACTCAGATACTTAACGACTCGTTGATTTATTTATTTTGCTGAGGTGGTGGCTGCATGTTGAGAGTACGTTGACGTGGCATCATGGTGATGTGGACAGTGTGCATGTTAAGAGAATTTAGTGAGGATCAACTTCTTAAAAATGTAAGATACATATTTAGGATCCAATTAAACAGAAGAAAATATTGTAGATCTTACATTGATCTATTTTTTCTTGAACTACTACAATTGAAGAACTTGCCTCTAAATCCCTTGAACGGAGCATGTCCCACGCAAGGATGCCGTCACATCACGGGAAATTATGCATTCTTCCACCAATTAGGATGGCAGAACAATCCTACGGCCTGCTCGCAGAACAGTACTTCATTCCGCCAATCTACTTGGTGAAGGTGCTACGTGGTGCTTAGCCAGCCTTTGCGCCAGGGCTGATTGAAGGGCTAGCTCCACCACTCCAGAGAGGAACCAATGAACTATGGGCCTGTTCAGAGCCTCTCAACTCTCCCATCTCAACAGATTTAGCTTCGGAACCTAGCTTCTCACTCCACGCAGCGATTCCCGTCCATTTGGCACCTTGGCAGCTTGGCCTGCTTCTCCATCGCCACCTTGGGCTGGCAGCGGCAGCTGGCCTGTCTGCTAGCAGCCTAGGGCCAACTTGGGTTGGATGCAACCATCCGAGGTTGGCCAGCCTGTATACAGAGGCCGAAGATAGAGAGGGCTCCGAGGGTGAGGCGGGCTCCGGAGAGCACATGCATCAATGGCGTTGGAGTGCCGGTGGGGATGATGCGTCGGTGTTGGTCGCAAGGGAAGTACTCCTTTTGGACGGGATCCAACGGGGATGGTCCTTAATCGTCTAGATCTGCCGGTGGAGAGGAGCGCTGGCCTGCGACGTGGTCGAGCCAGCTGAGGTGGTAGGGGTGGCGGCCGTCAGTGGGGTAGGTCGATGAGGATGATTGTCGAGGGGAAGAGGAGATAGGTTTTTTTAGTGGCGGGTTAACGATTCAGGGTGGATGGACGAAACGCTTTTGGTAGCACTTCGGCTATGATGTGGGCAAACTCCAGATTTTCATTTCGGTGGAGCTGGGCCGACCTCGCTCCATCTTCTTGCACAACTCTCGAGCTCTGCTTCGAGAATTCAACTTCTTGGATTCATACAGGCCCTACATGGCATACTCTCAGAAGAAGAGAGCGGACTCTCGCCACACGTGACCATCATAGGGTGAGCAGTCACCTTCTTAGATCGCTGCTACATTTCCCGGTGCCTCCCAATTCTACTATTTCCTTGGCTTCGTGCACCACCATAGCTTAGCTTTGCTGGCAGGGTTTCTTTTGCCAGACTCCAGACTTGGTCTCGCTTCTTCCTCCACTAGATGAGACATGCTCTTGTGTAATATAGGTCATGTTTGGTTCATAAATCCTATGACATTGTTTAGTCCCAACTTATAAGTCCCAAGTCGTTAAAAAGTCCCTATCTGTTTGGTTCCTGGGACTTATAAGTCCCTATAAAAAGTCCCTATAAAACCATATTACAACTATAAGTCTCTATAAGTCCCTCTTTGAGAGTCTTATTTCATAAGTCCCAAATGCCCACTTTAAGTCCCTATAAGTCTCTCCTGTTTGGTTTAGATGGGACTTATAGGGACTTTTTTAAGTCCCTAAGCCAATAAGTCTCTGGAAACAAACACCCTCATAGAGAGAGCAACTGAACAAACTCAGCTACCGCAATAGATGAGCAAGTAACTCAAGGGTGCATCTCAGACGTTATATATAAATCTGTTCAGCCTGGGAAGGACTTACATAGCTCTCAGGAAACGAGAAACTAGAACGAAAAGGATCTGTATATAACTATATGCAGATGACGGTGCACATTGCCAATGCATGCATTCATTTTTCTAGTAGTACTTGTGTGTACTACTTGCTTGGAGATCACGACCGACAACGTGAAATGACATTTTTGTTGAAACAAATCACCCTAAGTCAGCTGCAGTAAGCCTTGAAACAGAGTGGTTTTGCATGGCAAACATCTAGAAAAAAAGTTCAGTTCCCAGTGGCAATCTGATACCAGCAAATAAAAATCAATAAGCCCATCAAACCAAATACTCCTAAATCACGTCATAGGTGGAACAGAACACAGAATTAAATGGTGCGGCTTTTTACAATGGCGCACTCCTCTTGTAAGAGGAATCAACCAGTTCCAGCTGGGGGCCTCAAATCTAAATGCTCCAGAATCGAATAGCAAACAAATTCCAGAGCAGCGGCCCAGACAAATGCCTTGTTAGAACTCGCAGCTTGCCGTAGATCAGATTGCCGTCGTACGCCTGAGATCACGTACACAACTAGCTAAGCAGACAAGCAGGTAGGTGGATGCTTTTCACGTAGGCTAGCTTATGAAGCGAACTAATCACCAGTGGCTAGGTTAATCGATCCGTAGAGACAAGAGAAACACAGCGGAACAGCAAGCATAAAATTGATCTTTTTCCCCCCTCTGCCGCAGCTTCCCTGGGGATTTTCTCCTTTATTTATAATAGCTGATTACAAAGACTCCTTGACCAATACGTACTACTATTCTAGGACCAAACCGACTAGGACTTCCATAGTCATCGTTTTGAAATCACCAAATTGCTCCATGGCAGATGCAATCTGGAGAAACTTTGACGGAACTGCTCGAAGGATTTTCTTGACGGCGATTGTCTCCTCAAACTTTTCTCCAAGCCCTCGTATCCCATTGGCGATGGTGTTAGAATTAAACATGACATAGTACTCCTTGTCCGATACGGGCTTGGAGGTAGTTACCGTGTAGGACTAGTATTGCTAGGTATAGCCTAGTATATATATTTTTTTCGATAAAGGGCTTTTCATTGAATTGAAATAGCCTAGTATATATATGTATCTACCCTGCCCCTTTGTAACACAACGAAAAGAGCAATACAAAGAAAAAGCCCAGGAGCGACACGCCCCTGTAGCTATCAACAAAATCCATCGATCAGTTTTTCCGTTCGCCAAGTTACGAAGTCCCTACGATCTGCCGTGTATCGATCGATCTAGCCAAGCCAGCTCCACGTATAGGAGTTGCACGTACGTGTGGTAGGATTATCCATCCAGCTGCTTGTGTGTGTGCTAGCTTACCACATACACGTACGTTATTGATCCTGGGTGAATTGATCAAGCGATCAAAAACCAACAATCGGTATCTAGAGCCTCGACGATCTACGATCTACGATGACGGACAGCGACGCTGAGTCGGTCAAGTCCGGCAACAGCGGTTCCAAGGCGAACAAAAAAGGCGACAATGTGAAGAAGGGCGGCAAGTCAGCAACCAGTGGTGGCGGAACGGGCGGCGCCAACGTACTGGCGCATCGCAACATCCCCATCCAGTACCCGATGCTCACCGACGCCAACTACGGCGTGTGGGCGGTGAAGATGAAGATCATTCTCCGAACCCTTCGAGTGTGGGAGGCCATCACGGACGACGACGTCGACAAGGAGTGCGACGAAGGTGCCATGGCCGCCATAGCCCAGTCTGTGCCGGATTCCGTGCTGATGACATTGGCGGAGTTCGAGACAGCAAGAGAGGCGTGGAACGCACTCAAAGAGATGAGGATCGGAGAAGATCGCGTCACCAAGGCTCGGGCACAAGTGCTGAAGCGCCAATTTCACAAGTTGCAGATGGAGGAAACTGAATCGTGAACGACTATGCCATGCGTCTGACTACATTGGTGGGAGAGATCCGCGCTCTTGGTGCAAAGCTCGAGGAGACCGAGATTGTGGAGAAGTTTTTCAGTTTGGTGACTGATAAATTCACGTACATCATTGGCACGCTCGAGCAGCTTTACGACATCGACGGCATGACCATAACGGAGGCGATCGGACGCTTGCGTACATGGGAAGAGAATGCTCGTGGTTGTCGGAAAGGCAAAGGAGAAGGTAGTGACCAACTCATGTACTCGCGCGCAGATTGGGAGTCCCCAAGTAGCAAAGGAAGGCGCAACGTTGGCGAAGGCTCAAGCAACGCGAAGCGCGGCGGACAAACTGAAGAAGGCAAAGGAAAAGGCAAGCCACAAAGTCGTGGTAAGGCGGACCGATCTAAAGAGCGGAAGCCACGGAACTTGGATATGTCCGAGGTCAAGTGCTTAACTGCAACGAGATGGGTCACTTTGCGAAGGATTGTCCGGAGCCTAACAAGAGGGAGATCAAGGCAAATTTGGCGAAGCAGGAAGACGAACGTCCAGGTCTTCTGATGGTCGAAGTTTGTGATCTCGTGGAGCCTAACAAGCGGGAGATCAAGGCAAATTTGGCAAAGCAGGAAGACGAACGTCCAGGTCTTCTGATGGTCGAAGTTTGTGATCTCGTCCAAACAACGGTTGTAAAACCAAACCGGAAGGTGCTACTTCATGAGAAAAAGGTAACACCAAAGTTATCCGGGAGCCAGAACGTGTCATGGTATCTAGACACAGGTGCCAATAACCACATGACGGGGTGCAAGGAGAAGTTCCTCGAGCTAGAATATGATGTTCAAGGCTCGGTCAAGTTCGGTGATGGTTCAAATGTGGAGATTTTGCGGGCAAGGCTCTGTCCTCTTCGAGGGTCTCACAGGAGAACATCGCATACTCACCGGAGTGTACTACATCCCACGGCTTCGCAACAACATCATCTCTGTCGGGAAACTTGATGAGAATGGATGCAAGGTGGATATCGAGAACGGAGTGATGACGATCTTCGACAACCTCCGAAACGTGCTAGCGCGTGTGAATCGCACGCGGAACAGGCTCTATATCCTCAACCTTGATCAATCTCAACCGGAGTGTTGGCTCGCCAAGAGTGATGATGATTCGTGGTTATGGCATGCTAGATTTGGACACGTTAACTTCTACGCCTTGAAGAAGATGTCGAAGATGGAGATGGTATCTGGGATGCCGTTATCGACCATGTTGATCGAGTATGTGATGGGTGCTTGGTTGGAAAACAGCACCGCAGGCCGTTCCCTGCTCAGTCTACCTATCGTGCAAGTGATGCACTCGAGCTGCTCCATGGTGATCTATGTGGCCCTATCACCCCAGCAACTCACGGAGGAAAGAAGTACTTCTTCCTTGTGGTAGATGACTACTCGAGATACATGTGGGTCGTTCTCCTACGATCTAAAGATGAGGCGTTTGAAGCGTTCAAGAAGCTGAAGGCTGCAACGGAGATGGAACACAAGCTGAAGGTTCGCGCTCTACGGACAGATCGCGGCGGAGAGTTTACCTCGAACGAGTTCAACGACTACTGCAAGAAGATTGGCATAAAAAGGTTCCTCACGGCACCTTATACGCCGTAGCAGAACGGGGTTGTTGAAAGGCGCAATCGAACCGTCGTTGACATGGCGAGAAGTTTACTCAAGAGCAAGAACTTGCCGGGGACATTTTGGGGAGAAGCTGTCTCGACAGCGGTCTATCTTCTCAATCGGGCTCCAACGAAGGCGGTGATCGGCAAGACTCTGTATGAAGCAATTTACGGACGTAAGCCGAATGTGTCTCATCTACGGACGTTCGGTTGCGTGGCGCATGTGAAGACGGCGGAGACGCATCTCTCAAAGCTTGCCGATCGTAGCACCAAGATGGTGTTCATTGGATACGAGAGGAGTTCCGGCACCAAGGCATACCGCTTCTATGATCCACGAACCAAGCGTCTACGAATTTCACGCGATGTTGTGTTTGAAGAAAATCAAGCGTGGAATTGGAGCGCAGCAGACGATGCTCCAAACGGTAACATATTCACAGTTGAATTTCCAACTGATGATGATGCAATGGAGGATGTTCAGGTGGTTGGCAAGACACCCAACCAAGGTGACCGCAATGGTAGTGATCACCATGGTGCCGACACCGACGACGACGCGCATGGGTCGCAAGGTGATAGCGACAACGACGCGCATGACACAGGCGGAGATCTCGACAATGAGGCGCATAGTGATGATGACAATCAAGATGATGGTCACGATCACGACGACTACGCCAACGATGCGCATGCCAACGACCCGACATCTACCACGCTCGAGACTCAACCGTCTTCCTCAAGTGCATCGACGCCGACACAATTTGTGTCGCCTCCTTCGCAAGCCACGATGGATTCTTCCGGGCCTCGTCGCTACAAGACCCTCAAGAAAGTCTACAAGTACGCAAAGCCAGTTACGCTCGAGTACTCCGACTTGTGTTTACTCGGAGTTGAGGAGCCGGCGAACTTCGTAGAGGCGAGCAAAAGTTCAAGTTGGATGCACGCCACGGATGAGGAGATGAAGGCGATCGAGAGCAATGGCACGTGGACTTTGTTAACCCGACCTCCGAACCAAAGGCCATAGGTTTGAAGTGGGTTTACAAGTTGAAGAAGGACACGAAGGGTGCCATTGTGAACCACAAGGCAAGACTCGTCGCAAAGGGCTACGTACAACGTCAAGGAGTTGACTATGAGGAGGTGTTTGCACCGGTTGCTCGAATCGAGACGGTGAGAGTGCTCCTAGCTTTGGCAGCACAAGAGGATTGGAAGGTTCATCATATGGATGTGAAATCCGCTTTCCTCAACGGCGACCTCAAAGAAGAAGTGTACGTGGAACAACCCCTCGGCTACGAGAAGAAAGGCGAAGAAGGGAAAGTTTACAAACTCAAGAAGGCACTTTACGGGTTGAAGCAAGTGCCAAGAGCTTGGAATGCAAAGTTAGACCGAAGTTTGGTCTCGCTCGGGTTCAAGATATGTCCCCTTGATGGTCCAAATGACAGTTTATCAAGCACCGAAGAACTGGTGAAGGTTGAAGACGCGATCAAGGAGGAGCGTTAGCGTCAAGCTACGGACGAGCCGACGACAGCAAAGGCGATCCCTCAGATGCTACGAGAAACGGCGAAGGCAATGCCAAAGGTAAAACATACGAGCAATCGTGTTTGGGATCCAGGTCGCAGAAAAAGAGTATGTCATGTTTATGGGGGTGAATGTTAGAATTAAACATGACATAGTACTCCTTGTCCGATACGGGCTTGGAGGTAGTTACCGTGTAGGACTAGTATTGCTAGGTATAGCCTAGTATATATATGTATCTACCCTGCCCCTTTGTAACACAACGAAAAGAGCAATACAAAGAAAAAGCCCAGGAGCGACACGCCCCTGTAGCTATCAACAAAATCCATCGATCAGTTTTTCCGTTCGCCAAGTTACGAAGTCCCTACGATCTGCCGTGTATCGATCGATCTAGCCAAGCCAGCTCCACGTATAAGAGTTGCATGTTCGTGTGGTAGGATTATCCATCCAGCTGCTTGTGTGTGTGCTAGCTTACCACATACACGTACATTATTGATCCTGGGTGAATTGATCAAGCGATCAAAAACCAACAGATGGTTGTCATTCGGAGAGCAAAGTCATCAATTGATTCCGTATCCTTCATCTTGAGCCTCTCAAACTCGGACTTGAGGGTTTGCAACCTCGCCTCCTTGATGCGATCATCTCCGAGACGATTCGTGTTTATCGCTTCCCAAGCTTGATGCGACGTGGTCTTCTCAGCAATAAAGGCAAACACATCATCGGGGATCTTTGATAGATAACCGTCAACGCCTTTTGATCCATCGTGTCGTCGACCTTGCCGGCGGCAGCCGGCTCCACTGCATTCCAAACTCCTTGTGTGCGCATCAATGACTTCATCTTGATCGCCCAAATCGAGTAGTTGCTCTTCGTCAGCATCGGGTACGTGACAAACACGCTTCCACCTTTTGTTGGGGAACGTAGTAATTTCAAAAAAAATTCTACGCACACGCAAGATCATGGTGATGCATAGCAACGAGAGGGGAGAGTGTTGTCCATGTACCCTCGTAGACCGTAAGCGAAAGCGTTATGACAACGTGGTTGATGTAGTCGTACGTCTTCACGATCCGACCGATCCGAGCACCGAACGTATGGCACCTCCGAGTTCAGCACACGTTCAGCTCGATGACGATCCCCGGACTCCGATCCAGCAGGGTGTCGGGGATGAGTTCCGTCAGCACGACGGCGTGGTGACGATGATGATGTTCTACCAACGCAGGGCTTCGCCTAAGCACCGCAACGATATGACCGAGGTGGAATATGGTGGAGGGGGGCACCGCACACGGCTAAGGAACGATCACAAAGATCAACTTGTGTGATATGGGGTGCCCCCCTGCCCCCGTATATAAAGGAGCAAGGGGAGGAGGGCCGGCCAAGGAGGAGGAGGCGTGCCCAAGGGGGGAGTCCTACTCCCACCGGGAGTAGGACTCCTCCTTTCCTAGTAGGAGTAGGAGAGAAGGAAGTGGAAGAGAGAAGGGAAGGAAGGAGGGGGTGCGGCCCCTCCCCCTAGTCCAATTTGGACTAGGCCTTGGGGGGCGCGGCCTGCCCTAGGCAGCCCCTCTCTGTTTCCCGTATGGCCCAATAAGGCCCAATACTTCTCCCCAGCGAATTCCCGTAACTCTCCGGTACTCCGATAAATACCCGAATCACTCGGAACCTTTCCGAAGTCCGAATATAGTTGTCCAATATATCGATCTTTACGTCTCGACCATTTCGAGACTCCTCGTCATGTCACCGATCTCATCCAGGACTCCGAACTCCTTCGGTACATCAAAACTCATAAACTCATAATATAACTATCATTGAAACCTTAAGCATGCGGACCCTACGGGTTCGAGAACTATGTAGACATGACCGAGACACGTTTCCGGTCAATAACCAATAGCGTAACCTGGATGCTCATATTGGCTCCTACATATTCTACGAAGATCTTTATCGGTCAAACCGCATAACAACATACGTTGTTCCCTTTGTCATCGGTATGTTACTTGCCCGAGATTCGATCGTCGGTATCTCAATACCTAGTTCAATCTCGTTACCGGCAAGTCTCTTTACTCGTTATGTAATGCATCATTCCGTAACCAACTCATTGGCCACATTGATTGCAAGGCTTATAGTGATGTGCATTACCGAGAGGGCCCGGAGATACCTCTCCGACAATCGGAGTGACAAAACCTAATCTCGAAATACGCCAACTCAACATGTACCTTTGGAGACACCTGTAGAGATCCTTTATAATCACTCAATTACGTTGTGATGTTTGGTAGCACACAAAGTGTTCCTCCGGTAAACGGGAGTTGCATAATCTCATAGTTGTAAGAACTTTGTATAAGTCATGAAGAAAGCAATAGAAACATACTAAACGATCAAGTGCTAGGCTAATGAAATGGGTCAAGTCAATCACATCATTCTCCTAATGATGTGATCCCGTTAATCAAATGACAACTCTTTTGTCCATGGCTAGGAAACATAACCATCTTTGATAAACGAGCTAGTCAAGTAGAGGCATACTAGTGACACTATGTTTGTCTATGTATTCACACATGTATTATGTTTCCGGTTAATACAATTCTAGCATGAATAATAAACATTTATCATGAAATAAGGAAATAAATAATAACTTTATTATTGCCTCTAGGGCATATTTCCTTCAGTCTCCCACTTGCACTAGAGTCAATAATCTAGTTCACATCGCCATGTGATTTAACACCAATATTCACATCTGTATGTGATTAATACCCATAGTTCACATCGTCATGTGATCAACACCCAAAAGGGTTTACAAGAGTCAATAATCTAGTTCACATCGCTATGTGATTAACACCCAAAGAGTACTAAGATATGATCATGTTTTGCTCGTGAGAGAAGTTTAGTCAACGGGTCTGTCATATTTAGAGCCGTATATATTTTGCAAATATTCTATGTCTATAATGCTCTGCACGGAGCTACTCTAGCTAATTGCTCCCACTTTCAATATGTATCCAGATTGAGACTTAGAGTCATCTGGATCGGCGTAAAAGCTTGCATCGATGTAACTCTTTACGACGAACTCTTTTATCACCTCCATGATTGAGAAACATCTCCTTAGTCCTCACTAAGGATATTCTAGACCGCTGTCCAGTGATCTACACTTAGATCAAAATTGTATTCCTTTGCCAAACTCAGAGCAAGGTATACAATAGGTCTGGTACACAGCATAACATACTTTATAGAACCTATGACCGAGGCATAGGGAATGACTTTTCATTCTCTTTCTATTTTCTGCCATGGTCCGGTTTTGAGTCTTACTCAGCTTCACACCTTTGCATCACAGGCAAGAACTCCTTCTTTGACTGTTCCATTTTGAACTACTTCAAAATCTTGTTAAGGTATGTACAAATTGAAAATCTTATCAAGCGTCTTTATCTATCTCAATAGATCTTGATGCTCAATATGTAAGTAGCTTTACTGAGGTCTTTCTTTGAAAAAAAATCCTTTCAAACACTCCTTTATGCTTTTCAGAAAATTCTACATTATTTCCGATCAACAATATGTCATTCACATATACTTATCAGAAAGGCTGTAGTGCTCCCACTCACTTTCTTGTAAATACAGGCCTTTCCAAAGGTCTGCATAAAACCATATGCTTTGATCAACTAATCAAAGCGTATATTCCAACTCCGAGATGCTTGCACCAGTCCATTGATGGATTGCTGGAGCTTGCACACTTTGTTAGCATCTTTAGGATTGACAAAACCTTCTGGTTGCATTATATACAACTCTTCTTTAATAAATCCATTAAGTAATACAGTTTTGACATCCATTTGCCAGATTTCATAAAATGTGGCAATTGCTAACATGATTCGGACAGACTTAAGCATCTCTACAGTTGAGGAAATATCATTGTAGTCAACACCTTGAACTTGTCGAAAACCTTTTTGCGACAAGTCGAGCTTTGTAGATAGTAACACTACCACCAACATCTGTCTTCCTCTTGAAGATCCATTTATTTTCCATTGCTTGCCGATCATTGGGAAAGTCAACCAAAGTCCACACTTTGTTCTCATACATGGATCCCATCTCAGATTTCATGGCCTCAAGCCATTTTGCGGAATCTGGGCTCACCATCGCTTCTTCATAGTTCGTAGGTTCATCATGGTCTAGTAACATGACTTCCAGAACAGGATTACCATAGCACTCTGGTGCGGATTTTATTCTGTTTGATCTACGAGGTTCAGTAACAACTTGATCTGAAGTTCCATGATCATCATCATTAACTTCCTCACTAATTGGTGTAGGTGTCACAGGAACAGATTTCTGTGATGAGCTACTTTCCAATAAGGGAGCAGGTACTGTTACCTCATCAAGTTCTACTTTCCTCCCACTCACTTCTTTCGAGAGAAACTCCTTCTCTAGAAAGGATCCATTCTTAGCAACGAATGTTTTGCCTTCGTATGTGTGATAGAAGGTGTACCCAACAGTTTCCTTTGGGTATTCTGTGAAGACGCATTTCTCCGATTTGGGTTCGAGCTTATCAGGTTGAAAACCTTTTTCATATAAGCATCTCAACTCCAAACTTTAAGAAACGACAGCTTAGGTTTACTGCTAAACCATAGTTCATATGGTGTCATCTCAACGGATTTAGATGGTGCCCTATTAAACTTGAATGCAACTGTCTCTAATGCATAACCCCAAAATGATAGTGGTAAAGCGATAAGAGACATCATAGATCGCACCATATCTAGTAAAGTACGATTACAACGTTCGGACACACCATTACATTGTGGTGTTCCAGGTGGCGTGAGTTGCGAAACTATTTCACATTGTTTCAAATGAAGACCAAACTTGTAACTCAAATATTCATCTCCATGATCAGATCGTAGAAACTTTATTTTCTTGTTACGATGATTTTGCACTTCACTCTGAAATTCTTTGAACTTTTCAAATGTTTCAGACTTATGTTTCATGAAGTAGATATACCCATATCTGCTCAAATCATCTGTGAAGGTCAGAAAATAACGAGACATGCCACGAGCCTTAACACTCATCGGATCACATACATCGGTATGTATTATTTCCAATAAGTCAGTAGCTCGTTCCATTGTTCCGGAGAACGGAGTTTTAGTCATCTTGCCCAAAAGGCACGGTTCACAAGTATCAAATGATTCATAACCAAGTGATTCTGAAAATCCATCTTTATGGAGTTTCTTCATGCGCTTTACACCGATATGACCCAAACGGCAGTGCCACAAACAAGTTGCACTATCATTATTAACTTTACATCTTTTGGCTTCAATATTATGAATATGTGTATCACACGATCGAGATCCAACAAACCATTTTCATTGGGTGTATGACCATAGAAGGTTTTATTCATGTAAACAAAACAACAATTATTCTCTAACTTACATGAATAACCGTATTGCAATAAACATGATCAAATCACATTCATGCTCAACGCAAACACCTAATAACACTTATTTAGGTTCAACACTAATCCCGAAAGTATAAGGAGTGTGCGATAATGATCATATCAATCTTGGAACTACTTCCAACACACATCGTCACCTCACCCTCAACTAGTTTCTGTTTATTCTGCAACTCCCGTTTCGAGTTACTACTCTTAGCAACTGAACCAGTATCAAATACCAAGGGGTTGCTATAAACACTTGTAAAGTACACATCAATAACATGTATATCAAATATACCTATATTCACTTTGCCATCCTTCTTATCCGCCAAATACTTGGGGTAGTTCCACTTCCAGTGACCAGTCCCTTTACAGTAGAATCACTTAGTCTTAGGCTTAGGTCCAGACTTGGGCTTCTTCACTTGAGCAGCAACTTGCTTGTTGTTCTTCTTGAAGTTCCCCTTCTTCCCTTTGCCCTTTTCTTGAAACTAGTGATCTTGTCCACCATCAACACTTTGATGTTTTTCTTTGATTTCTACCTTCGCCGATTTTTGCATCGCGAAGAGCTTGGGAATTGTTTTCATCATCCCTTGCATATTATAGTTCATCACGAAGTTCTACTAACTTGGTGGTGGTGACTAGAGAATTCTGTCAATCACTATCTTATATGGAAGATTAACTCCCACTTGATTCAAGCGATTGTAGTACCCAGACAATCTGAGCACATGCTCACTAGTTGAGCGATTCTCCTCCATCTTTTAGGCGAAGTATTTGTCAGAGGTCTCATACCTCTTGACACGGGCATGAGTCTGAAATACCAATTTCATCTCTTGAAACATGTTCCATGACGTTTCAAAAACGTTTTTGTAGTCCCGGTTCTAAGCCATAAAGCATGGTGCACAAAACTATCAAGTAGTCATCATATTGAGCTAGCCAAACGTTCATAACGTCTGCATCTGTCACCTAGCGGTGCATCAAGGACATAATTCCTCTGTGCAGCAATGAGGATAAACCTCTGATCACGGATCCAATCCGCATCATTGCTACTAATATCTTTCAACACAATTTTCTCTAGGAACATATCAAAATAAATATATGAAAGCAACAACACAAGCTATTGATCTACAACATAATTTTCAAAATACTACCAGGACTAAGTTCATGATAAATTTAAGTTCAATTAATCATATTACTTAAGAACTCCCACTTAGACAGACATCTCTCTAGTCATCTAAGTGATCACGTGATCCAAATTAACTAAACCATGTCCGATCATCACGTGAGATGGAGTAGTTTTCAATGGTGAACATCACTATGTTGATCATATCTACTATATGATTCACGTTCGACCTTTCAGTCTTCGTGTTCCGAGGCCATATCTGTATATGCTAGGCTCGTCAAGTTTAACATGAGTATTTTGCGTGTGCAAAACTGGCTTGCACCCGTTGTAGATGGACGTAGAGCTTATCACACCCGATCATCACGTGGTGTCTGGGCACGACGAACTTTGGCAACGGTGCATACTCAGGGAGAACACTTTTATCTTGAAATTTAGTGAGAGATCATCTTATAATGCTACCGTCAATCAAAGCAAGATAAGATGCATAAAAGATAAACATCACATGCAATCAATATAAGTGATATGATATGGCCATCATCATCTTGTGCTTGTGATCTCCATCTCCGAAACACCGTCGTGATCACCATCGTCACCGGCGCGACACCTTGATCTCCATCGTAGCATCGTTGTCGTTACGCCATCTATTGCTTCTATGACTATCGCTACCGCTTAGTGATAAAGTAAAGCAATTACAGGGCGTTTGCATTTCATACAATAAAGCGACAATCATATGGCTCCTGCTAGTTGCCGATAACTTCGGTTACAAAATATGATCATCTCATACAATAAAATATAGCATCACGTCTTGACCATATCACATCACAACATGCCCTGCAAAAACAAGTTAGACGTCCTCTACTTAGTTTTTTGCAAATTTTACGTGGCTGCTACGGGCTGAGCAAGAACCGTTCTTACCTACGCATCAAAACCACAACGATAGTTCGTCAAGTTAGTGCTGTTTTAACCTTCGCAAGGACTGGGCGTAGCCACACTCGGTTCAACTAAAGTTGGAGAAACAGACACCCGCTAGTCACCTGTGTGCGAAGCACGGCGGTAAAACCAGTCTCGCGTAAGTGTACGCATAATGTCGGTCCGGGCCGCTTCATTCAACAATACCGCCGAACCAAAGTATGACATGCTGGTAAGCAGTATGACTTGTATCGCCCACAACTCACTTGTGTTCTACTCGTGCATACAACATCAACGCATAAAACCTGGCTCGGATGCCACTGTTGGGGAACATAATAATTTCAAAAAATTTCCTACGCACATGCAAGATCATGGTGATGCATAGCAACGAGAGGGGGAGTGTTGTCCATGTACCCTCGTAGACCGTAAGCGGAAGCGTTATGACAACGCGGTTGATGTAGTCGTACGTCTTCACGATCCGACCGATCCAAGCACTGAACGTACGGCACCTTCGAGTTCAGCACATGTTCAGCTCGGTGACGATCCCCGGACTCCGGTCCAGCAGGGTGTCGGGGATGAGTTCCGTCAGCACGACGGCGTGGTGACGATGATGATGTTCTACCGATGCAGGGCTTCGCCTAAGCACCACAACGATATAACCGAGGTGGAATATGGTGGAGGGGGGCACCGCACACGGCTAAGGAATGATCACGAAGATCAACTTATGTGTTATGGGGTTCCCCCCTGCCCCTGTATATAAAGGAGCAAGGGGAGGAGTCCGGCCAAGGAGGAGGAGGCGCGCCCAAGGGGGGAGTCCTACTCCCACCGGGAGTAGGACTCCTCCTTTCCTAGTAGGAGTAGGAGAGAAGGAAGGAGAAGAGAGAAGGGAAGGAAGGAGGGGTGCGGTCCCTCCCCTAGTCCAATTCGGACTAGGCCTTGGGGGGGGGGCGTGCGGCCTGCCCTAGGCAGTCCCTCTCTATTTCCCGTATGGCCCAATAAGGCCCAATACTTCTCCCCGGCGAATTCTCGTAACTCTCTAGTACTCCGATAAATACCCGAATCACTCGGAACCTTTCCGAAGCCCGAATATAGTCGTCCAATATATCGATCTTTACGTCCCGACCATTTCGAGACTCCTGATCATGTCCCCGATCCCATCCGGGACTCCGAACTCCTTCGGTACATCAAAACTTATAAACTCATAATATAACTATCATCGAAACCTTAAGCGTGAGGACCTTACGGGTTCGAGAACTATGTAGACATGACCGAGACACGTTTCCAGTCAATAACCAATAGCGGAACCTGGATGCTCATATTGGCTCCTACATATTCTACGAAGATCTTTATCGGTCAAACCGCATAACAAAATACGTTGTTCCCTTTGTCATCGGTATGTTACTTGCCCGAGATTCGATCGTCGGTATCTCAATACCTAGTTCAATCTCGTTACCGGCAAGTCTCTTTACTCGTTACGTAATGCATCACTCCGTAACCAACTCATTGGACACATTGCTTGCAAGGCTTATAGTGATGTGCATTACCGAGAGGGCCCAAAGATACCTCTCCGACAATCGGAGTGACAAAACCTAATCTCGAAATACGCCAACTCAACATGTACCTTTGGGACACCTGTAGAGCTCCTTTATAATCACCCAGTTACGTTGTGACGTTTGGTAGCACACAAAGTGTTCCTCCGGTAAACGGGAGTTGCATAATCTCATAGTTGTAGGAACTTTGTATAAGTCATGAAGAAAGCAATAGCAACATACTAAACGATCAAGTGCTAGGCTAACGGAATGGGTCAAGTCAATCACATCATTCTCCTAATGATGTGATCCCGTTAATCAAATGACAACTCTTTTGTCCGTGGCTAGGAAACATAACCATCTTTAATAAACGAGCTAGTCAAGTAGAGGCATACTAGTGACACTATGTTTGTCTATGTATTCACACATGTATTATGTTTCCGGTTAATACAATTCTAGCATGAATAATAAACATTTATCATGAAATAAAAAAATAAATAATAACTTTATTATTGCCTCTAGGGCATATTTCCTTCACCTTTTTCCGCCATGATCTTGATCAACATGCCTGTGTTAGACTAAGTATGTAGTAGATATACGTGTTGTAACCTAACCGGTTTTTGTACGGTTACCTCTTATAAATATATGACAGTCGTGCCCACCAAGGGCATTGAGCATTGTTCCAAACCCTAGTTTGTCTAACATGGTATCAGACGACGCGTTCGATTCGCGCCGTGCTTCCGCTTCCTCTGCCGCCGCCGCGTCGGTTTCCGTCGCCGTGCCGCCTCCGTCAACCCTAGCAATGGACTCGTCGTTCATGGCTTCTGCACCACTCGCCTGGCCCCGTCCGAGCGCTTCGCACCCGCCCGCGCCCCAATCGCCAGTGCCTCGATCGCCTGTGCTCGCGCCCCCGATCGTCCGTGACGCGCCCCTGCTGGCTGCTTCCTTCGATAGCGATGCGTCCCAGGCGCTGCCAGCTGCTTCCTTCGATCGCATGCAGATGCCCCCGATCGCCCGTGATGCATACGGTGGGGCTCGCGATGCGTCCCAGGCGTACTACGGCGGGACTCTTGACCCGTCCCTGGCACACTACCGGGGGACTCAGCATGCTGCGTCGCCGGTCTCCGGCCCCCCTGGTGCTCCCGTCCAGGCGCCCTACGGCGGGCCCTATCCGCCGCCGTACGTCGCGCCCTACGCTGCGCCGGTGCCGTATACCTCGTCCTCCGCGGTACCCTACGAGGCGTCGTACGGCGTGCCCTACGCTGCCCCTGTGCCATACGTCGCGCCACTGCAGCCCTACGGCGTCCTACCTCCGGCGCCCAACGGTCATCACCAACACTATCGTGCGTCCCCGTCGGGTGATGCGCTAACTCCGTACAGTGCTCCTCCGACGTACGACTCGCAGCTCTCCGCACCGGTGGCTGAACCAGGAACGTTCCACTTCTCTCATCTGGTGACGGTGAAGCTCTCTGCTGATAACTACCTCCTGTAGCGCGCTCAGGTGTTGCCACTGATGCGTAGTCACTACCTTGAGGGGTATGTCGACGGTACGCTACCATGTCCCCCAGCCATGGTTCCAGTGCCCTCGACCACTGGTGGCTCCGTCATGGTGACCAACCCTGCTCGTCGTCAGTGGATTGCTCAGGATCAGGCTATTCTGGGTGCTATTCAGTCCTCGCTCACTCCTTCCGTAGCTGGCATGGTGGTCTTTGCCACGACGTCGAGAGATGCATGGGCTACCCTCGATTCCAGCTTCTCCTCGTAGTCGCTGGCCCGTTCATCTGCCATTCGTAACCAGCTGGGTGAGGTCAAGAAACATGATCTCTCTGTCACGGCCTTCTTCAACAAGGTCAAAAGTCTGGCTGACACACTGTCGTCTATTGGGAAGCCTCTCCGTGATGAGGAGTTTACTTTGTTCATTCTCAATGGTCTTGATGAGGACTATGATTCTCTTGTTGAAAACATCAATGAACGTGACACGCCGATGCCGCCTCGCGACCTCTACGCGCGCCTCCTCAACACCGAACAGTGGCTTGCTGCCCGCCGCTCCGTTGGCGTCTATACAGAGGGCCCGTCTGCCAATGCTGCTCTCCGCGGGGGTGCCCGTGGTGCCAAGCAGAAAGCACCGTCCACGGGTAACCAGCCCCGTCCACCCGCCCCGCCTCCTCCTCCGACTGGCCGCAAGCGGCTACACTGCAAGGCCTGTGGTGGTGGAGGTGAGTGTCAACTTTGCGGCATTCAGGGGCACTTGGCGTCTCGCTGTCATCGTTGCTTTAAACGTGATTTGCTTGGCATTGGAAACAATGGGAAAGGTAACGAGAAGCAGGCTGCCCTTGCTACACAGGAGCCTGGGTTCACTCCTTCGTATTCGGTGGACCCTGCATGCTACATGGACACAGGTGCCACGGACCACTTGATGAGCCAGCTTGACAAGCTGGTCACTCGCCAGGCCTACACCGGTCATGATCATGTCCGCACTGCCAATGGATTAGGTATGCCCATCTCACATGTTGGTCAGGCATCTCTTCTTTCGCGTACAACTAAAACCTTGCGTCTTCTTGATGTCCTTCGTGTTCCTTTAGTCACACGTAGTTTACTCTCGGTTCCTAAATTAACTCGTGACAACAATGTGTTTGTTGAGTTTCACCCTTTCCATTTTTTTGTTAATGACCGGGACACGAGGGACGTTCTACTTAGTGGTCGAGCTCGCGATGGATTATATGCACTTGATGTTCCCCGAGCCCATGCACGAGTTCCTCAAGTTTTCAGTGGTGTTCGGGTGTCATCGTCACAGTGGCACTCTCGCCTTGGCCATCCTGCCACTCCCATTGTGCGCCATGTGCTTCATCATCATAGTCTTCCTGTTGAGTCGAGTAATAATGAGTTTTTAGTGTGTGATGCCTGTCAACAAGGAAAAAGTCATCAATTGCCTTTTTCTGTATCGAGTCGTGTTGTCAAGGCTCCTCTCGAACTTGTGTTTTCAGATGTGTGGGGCTATGCCCAAACCTCTGCCAGTGGTCACAACTATTATGTCAGTTTCATAGATGCTTTCAGTCGCTTTACTTGGATTTATCTTATTAAGCGCAAATCTGATGTGTTTCATGTTTTTCTGCAATTTCAAGCACATGTTGAGCGCTTACTTAAGCACAAAATTATCAATGTTCAATTTGACTGGGGGGTGAATAACGTAATCTCAACACGTTCTTCCAGAAACTTGGCATCTCACACCATGTGTCTTGTCCTCATACACATCAGCAGAACGGTGCAGCTGAGCGCAAGCACCGTCACATCGTTGAAACTGGTCTAACACTTCTTGCACATGCTTCTGTTCCTTTTCGGTTCTGGAGCGATGCTTTTGTCACTGCTTGTTTTTTGATAAACAGGACTCCCACACGACTTCTTCACATGAAGTCTCCCCTCGAGGTGTTGCTTCATGAAACTCCAGAATACTCCTTCCTCAAAGTGTTCGGTTGTGCGTGTTGGCCACATCTTCGTCCATACAACAAGCATAAACTTGAGTATCGATCAAAAAAGTGTGTATTCCTTGGGTACAGTCCTCTCCACAAAGGTTACAAGTGTCTCCACATTCCGACGAACCGCATTTCCCGTGACGTTGTGTTCGATGAGACTGTCTTCCCTTTTTCCACATTCACATCATCCACTATACTCCCGTCACCGAGTTGCACTCTTTTCCAGTTTTGCCTGCTCAATTTGTGGATGCTGCATATTCTCCTTTGTTGTTGCCTAACCATGATGCAGGGACTGGACGAGGCGCGACTTGAGCTTCTTGAGGATGATCATGAGGCCTCACCTGAGCCAGCCGCCACTACGTCGGCTGCGCCTACTGCCACGCAGGCTGTTCACGATGTCGACCATGAGTGCATGGGGCATGCAAGTGGACTTGACAAGGCACCCACGTCGCCTGTGTCCGTGGCCTCGTTGCCACCTGGGCCGGCCGATTCATCGGCGCTGTCGCCTGGGTCACCTGGGGACGTGGCCTCACTGCTGCCTGGGTCGGCTGACCCCGCAGCATTGGCGCCTAGGCTGGCCGACTCCGAGGTGCCGCCTGGGCTGGCCGATCCCGTGGCGTTGCCCCATGGGCCAGCAGCATCCGCAGCGCTATCGCCTGGGCAGACAGCCTCGCCAACTGTTGCGTCGCCTGGGTCGTCATCTTCTGGCTCATTGTCGCCGATCGCGCCCGGCTTGTCTTTGTCGACCACCCCAGGCGCGTCTTCTTCACCGCTGATGGACAGTGGTTCCTCTATGGTGCCTGCTCCACCGCCACCTCCGCATGTCGTCCTGTGTCCTCATACTCGTAGCAAGAGTGGCATCTTCCAACCGAAGAAGCACACTGATGGCACTGTTGCGTGGCTTGCGGCCTGTATGGCGCATACTGAGGCTGACCCTACGACTGAACCATGACATTTTCAGGCAGAACTTGGTATTCCACACTGGCGTGCTGCAATGGAGGAGGAGATTCATGCACTTCAACGAAACAACACTTGGTGCTTGGTTCCACCTCCATCTGGTGTCAATGTCATTGACTCTAAATGGGTCTTCAAGGTGAAGAAACATGCTAATGGTTCCATTGAGAGATACAAGGCACGTCTTGTTGCCAAGGGTTTCAAACAACGGTATGGCATTGATTATGCAGACACATTCAGTCCTGTTATTAAACCAACCACTATTTGTGTTCTTCTCTCCTTGGCCGTTACTCGAGGATGGTCACTTTGACAGCTTGATGTTCAGAATGCTTTCCTCCATGGAGTTCTAGAGGAAGAGGTTTATATGCGTTAGCCACCCGGTTTTGTTGATCCTGCTCAGCCACATCATTTGTGTCGTCTTGACAAAGCCCTATATGGACTGAAACAGGACCCTCGTGCGTGGCATGCACGTCTTGGCACTGCTCTTTGTGCTCATGGGTTTGTGCCTTCTGCAGTGGACACGTCTTTGTTTATCTTTCAGCGACCGGAGGTGACTATGTACATTCTGGTCTATGTTGATGACATCATCCTTGTTAGTTCGTCGCTGCTACTAAGGATCGGCTTGTGTCCTCTCTTGGTGCTGGCTTTGATGTTAAGGATCTTGGCAGACTGCATTATTTTCTGGGTCTGGAAGTTCTTCCTTCTGATGGTGGTTTGACCCTTACTCAGAAGAAGTACTCCCAGGACCTCCTACGTCGTGCAGGTATGTTGCAGTGCAAGCCTGCTACTACTCCCATGTTTGTCACAGACAAACTGACCGCTCTTGCTGGTGACTTGCTATCTCCTGAGGATGCCACTGAGTACCGAATCATTGTTGGTGGGTTGCAGTACTTGCTTATCACTCAACCAGACATATCGTTTGCAGTAAACCGAGTGTGCCAGTATCTTCATGCGCCGCGTGATTCTCACTGGTCAGCTGTTAAGCGCATCTTGCGTTATGTTCGTCACATTGGTTCTTATGGTCTTCATCTTCAGTCGGCGCCTTCTGGACTGATCTCTGCATTTTCTGATGCCGACTAGGCTGGTAGTCCTGATGACAGGCGATCCACGGGGGGGACATGTTGTGTTCTTTGGACCTAACTTGATCGCCTGGCAAGGTCGCAAGCAAGCTACGGTGTCTCGGAGTAGTACCGAAGCTGAGTACAAGGCGGTTGCTAATGCCACAACTGAGATCATGTGGGTGCAGTCGTTGCTTCGGGAGTTGAAGGTCTCTCCCACTCAGCCGCCTGTCCTTTGGTGTGATAACATCGGTGCTACATATCTTTCATCCAATCCAATGTTTCATGCATGAACGAAGCACATTGAAGTTGACTATCACTTTGTGAGGGAACGTGTTGCTCAGAAGCTTCTTCAGATCAAGTTTGTTCCTTCTAAGGATCAGCTTGCTGATATTTTCACTAAACCCTTGCCCTTGCCTTCTTTTGAAGGATGTCGACGCAATCTTAACATTCTGAGTGTTTCAGGACATAGTTAAGATTGAGGGAGGGTGTTAGACTAAGTATATAGTAGATATACGTGTTGTAACATAACCGGTTTTTGTACGGTTACCTCTTATAAATAAATGACAGCCGTGCCCACCAAAGTCATCGAGCATTGTTCCAAACCCTAGTTTGTCTAACAGCCTGGTACGTGCTTGCATGACAGGGCACCCACTTGATTCACATTTGGTGTAGTGAGCAGAGATCGGCATGCGAGTTCAGATAGTCTCAGTCCTTAACCTGAAGCTATCTTTGCCAACTTGCTAAGCAAGCATCCTGACTTGATAAGACTGTAGCAAGCTATCTGCTTACTCCAGTTAATTATTACTAACGGTCGACGTAATGTTTGTGCAAGATTTGATAGAACTGATGAAAGTTCTACACCTATTTGACGGTGGTGCTACGGGGCAGTGGGCTGTAACATTGTCCAAATATTCAGATGTACAAACAAAAATGCCTCCAAACCAGTGACTTACTTACCACCCATACCAAATCACCTACAATGTTCAAATGCGATGTAAGTACTTTTTAGATTAAAAGGTTAAGACATCCAAATCTTCATTAATAAAGTGTTGAAACAGGGAAGGCACATGAAACTTGTCAGTTCTAGCACAAAAATATTGTTGATAAGTACACATACATCCAGTGAAAGACTAAACGGCACAGTACAAATATGAATGCTGAAACTAACTGCAGAAGTGGGAGTAAGACCTAAATCCCCATAAAAACCTCCTACGTAGTTCCAAAATCTGAACGATGAAACAAACTACGAAAGCTCAAGTAATAATGCTTCCATGTAGCATCCTCTGCTAAAGGTGGAAAAGACTATGCTCTCTGTTGGAAGGTGAAGGCAAAGCAGAAAACCGCGGTAACACTCAGCGGTCATTCGCTATCAGAATAGAACACACTTGGATACACCCAGAGGGCCTGCAGCTGGCGGTACCAGTTTCTTTTGTACAAAAGGTCAGGATTGGTCGACGGATCCCACACAGCATCTGCCTCATCACCAAACCCATGTATGTTGCAAGGTTCAGAGTAATGGGCATAGTACAAGCAATTCATCCTACCTCCCCATAGTTCTGGGCTCATGCAAGAAAATGGTGTGCTCCTCACATCACCCTCAACAAAGAGTGCCCAATTTTCCAGCTTCTTTACCTCCACCCATTTTGCCGGCTTGGTACAGATATTGAGGCGGTAGGGTTTATAGGTCACTGGTGCTCCCAATGATAAGTTGATGCAATGATCAACAATGAGAAGCATGTCGCCACACACAACTAGCCATGTTCTTAAATATGGGCATTCATCCATGCCATCCCACCACAAAGTTTTTATCTCCTGTAGACCAAGCTGAGGGGCTAGCTGCAAAGTGTAGATCCTATAATGGTAATTGTATTCCACAATCTGTTCTATGCGTGTATCATTAAGCTGGATTTCAGACCAAGTGTCACTCCGAACTGGCCAGTCAAACAAGGATGATTGAGTACTGATGAGGAGGTGCGAGTTGGGTGAACCAAGGGGAGCTGTCAGAGTGCCACTGTAGTAGAACTCTTCACGGTCATTCCTGAATGAGATGCTTATAAGTTTTGTGCACTGAACACCACTTCATGTCCCGTGACAGCCGTGGCGGTGGTATTAAGTTAGTAAATTATCTCAGAAATCTGCTAGTGCTTTTTTGGCGAGGCGTGGAGCACTGATGAATGCAACTCTTTAATCATCCCGAAGATGCTGATTGCGACACCACTTCATGTCTCGGTGAAAACTCTTGCACTGTCCTTTATTGGTCGGGCTCATCAGTGACAAAATTGCATTGTTGCATTGTTGAAGTCGTTGTCTACTTGCTATTGTGCTGGTCTTGATTGCCTGGTTTCAATTTTCCAGCCGAACATGACGATGAAGACGTGTGGACGTTTATCCCTTTTTGATGGCATTATCATGAAAGAAGTCAAGTTAGTCGTAGGTGTTCATTTCATCACTTCTTTAATGGCTCAGCTGTGGTTACCTTTCCTATGTATTATGTTTAATAATTAATAAGAATGGTTGTGTGCATCTTAATGATGCAAAGGCCGGGGGTTTAACCTCCTTTCTGGAAAAAATGTGATGCTGCCCTAAGTCTTTTTCCTGATTTGTTGATCGACTTTATCCGTTTACGCATGACTTGTGCTGGCAACACCGATGCATGCCTTCCTCCACGACGTATACTCAGGCTTGGCAAACCCGACACGATGTCTCGTCAACATCGTCTTCTTTCCAGTGCACCACTACCTTAACACCACTCAGCCCATGACTAATTCTGCGCCTCCTTGACACCGCGGCTCGATGACGACTACATCGACACTGGTGACCTCAACTCGACATCGACCACGGTGTCTCGCGCAGCTACCTCGACCACGGCTACACCACCCTACGCTATCGGCTACATCGACATCGGCACTAAGGGATGCCGCCTTGCTTGAGCAACCTCCTCGGTTTTCACTCCAGCCACAACTTCCACGATGCATCGACCGTTATGACTGCGGGGGATGTCCGTCGGCTTACCTTTGAATTCTTCTCCAGTCTCACCATCTGCTCGCTACCGTTGTGACTGCGAGGGAATGTTGAGTATCATGGTTATTTAGGAAACATAGGATAGACTACAATTTGTCTAGCTTGTCGTGTCCTTCAAGATGATCATGTACTCCTATATATACGCCCATGAGCCTCAAGCAATACAATCAATAATTCCACCAATCTCCCTCTTTATTCTTTTACATAGTATCAGTCTATTCCCTCGTACATAAACTATACACCGTCGATCAAGTTTGAATGTCCATTCGTTTGCTTTGTATCGGAGGTCCTTAACCACTAAAGATATTGCCGGTGCAATTGTGCTGCCCCAGTGCTAGTTTCTAAAACAGCAGAAGTTGCACACTTATTAGGAGCTAATTAAGCGGAAAAAATATTGCATGCATGTCAAAAAGGGAAACGTTTCCCTGCGGCGCGCCGGCGGAACGCTCGGCCGGTCGCGTATGCTTCGTTCGACTGAAAGCGAACATGCGGCCCACGTGCCCTCTCGTTAGACCAAAAGTTTCTTTCCTTTTTTCTTTTCCCGTCTTTATCTCTTCACCGCTCATTCCTGGCCGCACAACTCTGGTGTGCCCATGCTATGTCCTCTCTCTTCCACCTCGCCGCATCACTCAGCTCCATGACCTCCTCCTTTCAAGCTGCTGCACTGCTACTCCTTCTCGCATCTGACGGCGCCGCACTGATGGGCAAGCTACAACCAGCTGCTACTGGAGCTTCAACCACTGGTGGGGGAGCTGCATCGAGCAAGCGGAGCTGCAACCCGCGGGGCCGCTGATGCTGGAGCCAGATGGTGGCGAGTTGAAACGGGCGCCCCGTTTTGCTGCAACCCGCGGGGGCCGCCGGTGCTGGAGACAGATGGTGGCGAGCTGGAACGGGCGCCCTGTTTTGCTGCAACCCGCGGGGGCCGCCGGTGCTGGAGCCAGATGGTGGCAGCTGAAACGGGCGCCCCGTTTTGCGGCAACCGGACATCCCAGAGCTTGAACCGGTGCCCTCCGCTGCCTCAACCGGCGAAAGTCTTCGCGCCATGGAGACGGACGGGTGGGCTGCGAGGTGACCTTTTTTGCTGGGACCATTGTATATTTTTGCTGTAACTAGCTGTTCTTTTTGCTACAATCATTCTTTTGTTTGCTACAAGGGAACAAATGAGAGTCTCCTTCCTGAGTTATTTTGCTGGAAATAGTGTATATTTTTGTTGGAACTAGCAACTTTTTTTGCTACAATCAATCACTGGAGTTCTCCCTGCCGAGGTTGATTTTTGCTAGAACCGATGTCATTTTTTGCTGGAACCTTATAACAATTTTGCTTCAACCGAACTACTGATAATGTGTTGCCTTTTTTAGATCTCTTTTTTGGCTGGACACGACAATGCAAACCGAAGACTGCGGCAAGCCGGAGGCGGGGTTGCGCTGGGATGCTGCAAGCATGGCGCCCGTATGCTGGAACTGATCGATTTGATTTGTTTTTAGAGTTGCATCCATGGTGAATCACGCTGAAATCAATGGCGGCCGTGATGCAATCCCGGCGGCCGTGGAGGCAGGACCTCACCGGAGCTCGTCAGGCACGGCCACAATGACAGCGAGGAGGGGGAGTGGAGGTGTGCAAACGAGGGGAGCGTGCTGATTCCCCCAAAAAAATTCTCGCGAGGTAGGAGACGACACGGAAGGGGCCAAATCCAACGGTTAAACATGAATAGATCGGGTGGCTAGCGTGTGACCGGCCCAACGTTTGGGCGGGCGCACCGGCGCCCAATACCGCCCACTGTAAAAAGAAACAGGCCTACTGTAGATCTTTTCTTACATAGCTCCTGACACTGCGCCTAAATCCCTCGAAATTGGATTCAAACTTGTTATCCGTTGTTGTTCTGTGGGAATCCTGCTCCCTTTAAACTAAAGTGCTCAAGAGAGCCTGCCCATCTCGTCACACTACGAAAAATTGCCCAGACTTCCGCCATGTACGATGGCAGGTTGATCCGTCCGGGTGGCATGGCGGACTGCCCCATCCGCCACGTACGCTCCTTCCACTATCCTCCTAGGCGGAAAGCATGCTCCAGCCTTGAACCAGCCTTGGGTGACGGGAGGTTTAGCAAGAACTTTGGAAAGGCCTAGCTCCGCTGCTGGAAATAGGAATGTAGATGGCGTCCCCTCCATGCGAAAATAAGAAACTAGATGGTGTCCCCCCAATGTGAGAGAGTGGCATCGCCAGTTCGCCACACATGACTATCTGAGGATCAGAAACCACATTTCTTAGATCGCTATTACATTTCCCAATGCCTCCCAGTCCTACTAGTGCTTGGCCTCGTGCATTACCATCTTTAGACTTACCAGTGTTTCATTTGCTAAACTCTAGACTAAGTCATGCTACTTACTCAACTAGATGAAACATGATCTTATATAGTCCTGGAGAGAGCAACTGAACAAACTCGACTAACGTTGTACAAGAGGTGTAACTCGGGGGTGCCTCTGAGGCAGCAAACATCATATATACATCTGTTCAGAGGGAATAGCTGGGGAAGACTTACACAAAACTCGGAAACGGGCAACTATAATGGAAAGGATCTGTGTATACGGACGATGGTGCCCATTATCAAAACATAGTTAGGCAATTTTGCATGGCAAACACCTACATAGTTTTTTTTTGTGAAAAGGACCCTAGTATTAAAAGAAACATCGAGCAACACTAGTAGAAAAATGGCCATTTGTCCGGGTTCATAAGAGCCTTTAGTCCTGGTTCTGGAACCGGGACTAAAGGGCCGTTACTAAAACCTCCCCCCTTTAGTTCCGGTTCTTACACGAACCGGGACTAAAGGCCGTCCACGTGGCCGCTGTCTAGAGCTTCACCTTTAGTCCCGGTTGGTTACAAAAGAAAATTTGAATTTTTTTAAATTGTTTTTTTTCAATTTTCAATTTTCTAAATTATTTTCCAACGTAATCTCTAATCACCCCTCATCACTGCTCAATTTAACCTCTAATATCTAATCACCCATTATCATTCCAAATCATCTACCTTCCCAACCGGTCACCCATCCTCTCACTACTCCAGCCTGAGCACGCTTAACTTTCGGGTTCTATTCCCCCTCGTTTCCAAGTCTGCACTTGTTGTTTTCCTGACAATAGTAAGATGTCAGTCCTATTAACCCCCAGGAGTTTAGCTTGAGCATGAAGTCACACATTTCACTGTTTGAGTTTGAAACTATTATTCTAAAAAACAATAATTATTTATTAACACTAATATTTCTTCAATAAGTAGGTTGATCATAGTTTGACCACAGTTTGACTAGATTTGACCAAAATTAAAAAAATTAAAATAATTCTTTAGTAACACTAATATTCTTGAATAATTATGTAGTAACACTAATATTTCTTGAATAAGTAGTTTGACCACAGTTTGACCACAATTTCACAACAATTTGACCAGATTTGACCAAAATTCTAAAAAACTGTAATAATTATTTAGTAACACTAATATTATTAAAAAATTATTTAGTAACACTAATACTTCTTGAATAAGTAGTTTGACCAAAGTTTGACCTGATTTAACCAAAATTCATTTTTTTTAAATTTGAGCATAACTTTTTTTCCTTTTAAAATTTGTGGATTCTAAAAATTTGCAAACAGGCCGTAGAGCAGTCAAATTTGGATGCGGATTTTTGTGCTGAACATTTTGATGTATTATACGTTTTTTCTGACATCGTATGCAAAAGTTATAGCTGTTTTTCATTTTCCCTACATTTTCCACAAAACATGTCCAAATTTAAGTTTTTACATTTTCCTAACTAGTACATGTAGTAACATAACTACATCTGGAAGGATTTTAATTTTTGAAGTTTTTATCATTTTCTTTTGCTTTTTATAAAACTGAAAAGGCGATCCAGAAGGGGGTAGAGTTTGAAAATTGGACCTTTAGTACCGGTTCGTGCCACGAACCACTACTAATGCCTCAAAACCCATTAGTACCGGTTCGAGCCACCAACCTTTAGTACCGGTTGGTGCCACGAACCGATACTAATCGGCATCGCACCCTTTAGTCCTGATTCGTGGCACCAACCGGGACTAAAGGTCCCATTTGAACCGGGACTAATGCACGTACGGTGCCCTAGCCGCTCGAACCGGGACTAATGCTCACATTAGTCCCGGTTCGTAATGCAACCGGGATTAATCCTCTTTTCTGGCCGAACCAAAGCCCTGTTTTCTACTAGTGCAATACAAAGCACCTCAACAAAAAAGAAAATAACAACGAAATCCTTGAAATGCCCTTCGTCTTCAACCTCCAGACCGTGCCGCTCCTCCCTGAACCGGCCTGGCGTTATTTGTTGCGGACAAGAAATTGCCGAATGGGTCTAGAAGACCACATCCGTCCCGGAGAGCAAGAAGAAGGGATAATCGTCGATGATGCTCCTTGACGATCCAGAGATACCCACAGCGAGAAGAAATCCTCGAGAACCACACCACTCCCACAAGCTTCTTGACGTCGCCACTGAGATGGGAGTGAAGCCGGGGAGACTTTATTGAACGAGGCGCCGCCGCCACCATCTGAGCGCTGCCCCAACAAACCTTGACCCTAACACCAGAAAATGAGACCCTCCCACCAACGAGGACCAAGATCCACCACACCTCCATGGCCCGAAGGCCACTGAGGTGGGGCAGATCAGCGGCGACGCCGAAGGGAGGCCACTGTGGGAGCTCTCAGGGGCGAAGGCGTAGCGTCAGAGGGGTACTATTTTTCGTCAACATGAACGAATATTTGGATCTACCTACATAGTTGTGGGGCGTTGCGCTTGTCTGTACTACTTGCATTGATTCTCTAAGGAAGATTAAAGATTACTGGAAACGACGAGGCCTCGCAAACATCTTGATCCTCACGGCTCGGAGGATCTGGAAGCACCGCAGCGGATGCGTGTTCAACGGCGACTAGCCTTCAATTATGCGGCTTGTCGAGCAGGTCAAGGCAGACACTAGAGCATGGGCTCGCCCCGGGGCCAGTGGACCTGGCCACCTCATCGGAAAGATTTAGGACAATTCCGTAGGGCAGCGCACCCCTTTGCTTATTTGCGCTGGTGTGTCTCACTCACCCAGCTTTTGTGTTTGTGCTTGCGAGTTCACGTCTGTAACTGCTACAATCTTTTCCTCCTATCAATGCATTGATATGCAAGTCTTCTGCGTATTCGCGAAAGAAAAAAAATTAAAATTACGCGGAAAAAGCGCATTTGCCTAGTTGGGAGATCACTAAGAACTAATTTTTTGTTGAGTCACTAAGAGAATTCATATCATATCTAATTAAAAAGCTCGCACTGCATCTGTAAGAACATTTTGAGTTGAGTAATAAAAGTTTTCACCAGCAAAAAAAAAAAACTCAACCTGAGTCAATTGCAAGCGGCTTGAGACAAAGTTCCTCCTACAAGGCAATAATCTGGTACAGAACAATAACAGAGGACCAAACCGTACGAAAATCGATCAGCATCTTTTCAGTATGTGGTAATCATAGGGTAACATTCCTGCATCACAAGATATATATACGAGTGTGTCTAGTCATAGGGTAACATTCCTGCATGACAAGATATACGAGTTATTTTAGTTTGGCACTGGTACTACTGGTGTCTAAGCTTCTCATGGTTACAAAGAACACTTTGAGGTTGTTTGGTTTCTGACTAAGTTTGTCTAAGGTTGCCATACCTAAGGTTAGACAAGCTTGATCAAGTTAGGTTTGTGTTTGATTCAAGCCCCATCTTAGGAAAGCCATACTAGGATCCCACATTCCATACACTCAAAAGGTGTGGCAAGATTCTTTTAGTCTTGCCAACTTGTCGCTCTCATTTTGAAGAACTAAACTTAGACAAGTTCGACAATATTATATGACAAAGGTGTGGCATTGCTAGACCTAGAACCAAACAACCCCTTTGTCTTTAGTTACTTCCATCTAGTGCTATAATCCTACAAGCACTACCACCACTTGATTCACATTTGGTGTAGTTTTGAGGCCCTGAACCGTATAACAATAGTTTTATGGTATTTTTATTATTTATTTATTTCAGAAAAGAAGGACCTCTGGTCTGTGCATGAAAATGATGCATACAACCACATTATTAAAAAGAGGTATCAAATACAAAGCCTGGTAGAAGATCTCAAAATTAAAAGTAATGCAGCAAATCTCGCCACAACTGGCATAAATAGAACTAGATGACTAAACACATATCCTATTGTTGGACCGTCATTCAAACCGGTTATAAGTATCCCGTGCTACCGTCTCCCAGTGGTTGCATCCAGAATTCATATGTTCTTTGGCTTCCATATGACTGAGTGACGACCACATACGGATCGAGCAAGTAGCTTTGTACATGACCTGCAATTTTTTATGACAAATTGTCTATTAAAAATCACATCATTCCGGCAGCTCCATATAGCCCAAATTAATGCACACGCCCCTACTCGAATATGCACGCTAGTTTAGGCTCTACTGTTTAGCCACGTTTCAATAACGTGGCTATGCTATTCAGGGGACTCACATTGAATGAAACATGTATTGTACGCCAAAGTAAGCCTGGCCAGTGGGCATTTTAGAAAAAAGATGTTGGATAGTTTCATTTTGGTCGCAAAAACAAGATTGCTTACTATCCTTCCAATTGTGTTTTGCCAATACCTAAAGGCACTTTAATCTTCCAAATGCGAAGCGACTTTGGTATTGGACCAGAGGTTTATCATATCCGTATACATCGATTTCACTGAGAAAGCTCCCGACACTAAGAGTTTCCAGTGAATTCCATCTAGCTCATCAGAAAGGTTAACATCTGTCAACCTACGCACAAGATGTAACCAACAATTCCATCTGTCCCCCACCGGGGACCTTCGAAACTGAATGTTTAGGCGAGCCGAACCTAGAACTATACATATGAAAACTCCTTTACATTGTACAAGGTTGTAGAGGATATGATACCGTATGGCCAGTGGCATCTTCCCTAGCCATGTATCCTTCCAAAATTTTAAATTTGGTCCTGTTGAAAAAGGCCACTTTTATCCGCATTTGCCCTTTCTGAGAATGGTAAATCATTCGGCTAAGCCGTGACCTATGCAAGGGTCTGAGAGTGCAAGTACTTGTTACGCTATAGCTATACCCACATACCCTCCTCCTCGACCAAAATTCTATACAACCATTTACTGAGAAGGCATTTGTTCTAGACCTCAAGGTTCTTTATCCTCATACTGGTAAGACCGAATTTATTAGAATTAGCTGACCCCCATAAGATATGAGTTTGCCCTTCTAGCAGCTCAGCTTCTTTTCAAAACAATCCTCAATGGACTTCCATTCCTTGTTAGTTAGTTTCCGGTGATGAATTGGGATATCCAGATACGTAAATGGTAAAGATCCCTACTCACACCCAATGAACTGTCTATATGTTTCCTATTCCACCTTGGCACATCCAAAACAGAACATTTCGCTCTTGTTAAAATTACTCTTCAAGCCCGACAGTTGTTCAAGGAGACATAAAACTAGTTTCATATTTCTAGCCTTTGCCAGATCATGCTCCGCGAAAATAATTGTATCATCAGCTTGTTGTAGTATGGACACCCCACCATCAACAAGGTTAGGTATTTGTCCACCCACCTATCCGTCCTCCTTGGCCTGGCCAATAAAAACTGTCAACATATCGGGCACAATATTAAACAGGATGGGAGACATTGGGTCCCCCTATCTTTTAGACCCTTTTGCATCTCAAAACAATGACATGTTCATTATTCACCTTGATCCCCATGCTGCCTTTTTTATAAAGGATTCGACCAGTTTCGTCCAAGCCACATCGATGCCCTTCATAGTTTGTTACAATGGATGGGAAAACGAGAAGTGAAAAAAAATCTAAAAGAATAAAATAGAGGCATTCAGCCTATTCCAGTTCTGGGAATCATCATGAGTCACAAATTATAACTTAAAATCTAGCCACTCTTGAAAACAAGTGGCATGCTTCTGCCGAATTATGTGATTAAGCAAATTGAGACCTTTGAAACAGCTCTTCCGGGCTTCAAAGGATGGATCAGTATTTCTGAAAAAAAATTCCATTTCTCTAGATCCAGTTGATCCAGTGTACCAACATAATGATGTTTGTGGCAATGTTCAGATAGTCCATATCCTAAACGTGAAACCAACTCGTCTATATCCTGACTTACAATTGACGGTGGTGCTATTGGCAGTAAGTAAGGACCGTGGAATTTCATAGATTGAATCTCCCTCGTCCCGCCACGCCCCCGCGGGCGCACGTGAGGCCAACCCTAGCCGCCGGCGTGGCGTCTAACCCCCCTCCCCTCCCCTACTCCCCTCCCTCGCCGCCGCCAGGAGGCGCGGCTGGGCGAAGCCCTGCTGGCGCCGGCGCCGGCGGGGTGCTCCTCTTCCCTTGGCGCGGGTGGCGAGGCGCGGGGCGGCTCAACCGGGCCTGGGTGCTGCGCTAGGCACCGGGTGCAGCAGCACGACGGCGCGCCGGGACTGGTCGACGGCGACGATGCGGCGGCGGTGCGTTGGGCGGCACAGTGGTGGAGGGCGCGCCTTGGTCGCCGGGATTGGCGAGGCCGGGGCCAGATCTGGGGCCGGGCGGCGCGGGCTGGGGGCGGCACAGGATGCTTGTCTACGCCCTTGCCATGGCCACGGCGGGTGGTGGTGCGCCGCAGCAGGAACTGGCCGGTGGGCGGGCCAGCTGGAATCCGGAGGCTACAACGGCTGGACGACGGTAGGCAGCGCAGTTGGGCTTCTCGGTGGCCTTCTTCGCGATTAGCGGCGGGCCTTCGGGTCTCTTCGTGTTTGTGGACGGGTGTGCGTTGGTTGCCTCGCGTGGAGCTGCGTTGGCCGTCGAGGTGGGGCGACACAAGAGGTGTCCGGTGAGGAGGCAAGCCGGAGGGATGGGAGGCACCGACGAGCTCGGGCCACCCGTCGCTGGCACAGGGGTGTGCCGGCCCGGATCCATCTGCTCCCCCTCCTCCCCCGTTCCCCGGCCATGTGTGGGCTGGCATGGCTCCGGCGTTGATCGATTCGGGACGTATGCTGCGGTCTCTTCGGCCGGGTGTGCCCTTTGGCCCAAAGCCGGTCACTTTGGTCGGTCTTGGGGTGTCTGGATACAGGGCAGCCCTGGCGGTAGGAGGCACAACGTTCATGGGTGGAACTTGCGCCTCAGGTGCAGGCGAGCGGCCATGGCCACGCGGGTGGATCGTCGTTGGTGGTTGGCGGTGCTAGTATGCGTCAGAGGGGTTGGCATGCCGAGGTACATCACTTGCCCAATCTTGAATTGGCCGACGTCGGTGGCGGCCGTGGACACCGTATCCTTCATGAAGGCTCAGTCGCGGTGCTCTGCGTGAAAACTCGATCGTTGGGATCGGATGGTGGTGGATATCAGTGGTCGTTCCCTTCTAGGAGGCACCATCTTGGAGTTCTTGTTTCGTCGTTTTCCGTCTCACCTCTCCTCGGAGGATTGGAGGTCTCTGTTAGCTCCAAATAGATCATCCTCGCGCATTTGTAGTGTCTTGGTAGTCATTGGGGTGATGTGGCATCCCTGTATCTTGCCTTGGATGTGTGTGTCATGTCTGGTGGTGCAGTGAGTTTGTATCATGATGCTTGTGGATCGGTGCTTTATATATAAAACGGAATGAAAGCCTTTTTCGATAACTGCAAACAAGTATGCCTCTAAAGTCCAAACGAACAGGGACTTGCTACCCGCAACATATCACAGCAATATTCAAATGTGATGTAAGATAGTTACCAGATAGGAAGGTCAAGATATCCAATTCTTCATGAAAAAATAGTTGAAACAGGGAAGGCACACGAAACTTGTCGGTTCTAGCACACAAAGTACTAACAGAATGAGGGCATCTCTAACTGATCCCCAATAATTTAGAGGAAGATATGGGCGAGTATCCCAAAGCACATGATATTTGCTCCTTAAAAAGTGTCGTTTCTAACCAATACCTTAAACTTAATGTAGTAAAACTTACATTTGTCTCGTACATCTCGTCGAACACTTGCTATGTGCCTCCAAGCCGAGCGGCGGTGACGGTGACCACGCCAACGACACCGGAAAGCATGTCGGGAGCGCAGAACATGACTGGGTGATGCCGGGGTGCCCTTGCTGCCAAATGCTTGCCTCCAAATGCTCGGTGCAACCCAAGAAAGCTCCAGAGGCATCAGGAGGTTGTCCACCGTGAGCACGCACATGGACGTGTCGTCCAGGTTCGTATCTGCCATGCGGGACCTTGTCGAGGTGGTGTCTAGTGATACGTCGCTGCAGTGCTACACGTCCGACACATTGTACTGCCCCCGTCATGGTGGGCACCGCCATATGGAGCGGGCGGGCCGACACGTTGACCAACATAAGCGACGGCCTGGCACTAGTAGAAAACAGGGTTTCGGTCTAGGCCACATAAGCATAATCCCGGATCAGTCACGAACCGTGACCCATGGGGCATAGGTCCCGGTTCGTGAGGCCGGGGGCCAGTCGGGCCTTCTAGGGCATTGGTCTCAGTTCGTCCAGCCCCTCTTGTCCCGGTTCCAGACATGAACCGGGACCAATGGGCCTCGTTCCTGGCCCACAACCTTGAGTCCCTGTTTGTGGCTGGAATCGGGACCAAATGTGGTCCTTTAGTCCCACCTTTAGTCCCGATTCCAGCCACGAACCGGGACTAATGATATGCTTATATAAACCCCCTTGCCCACGAGCAGAGCAATGGAGTACTCTGTTTTTTTGCCGGCCGTGGTAGAGCTTTCTGGTGCTCTAGCCCACCTCCTATGCACACGAGGTGTTTGATGAAATGCCGAGCCACACTTAAGCTTTCTCCTCTCGAAGCTCCTTGTCCAAAGTCCATTTTCCTCTAGTTTTGTCTAGATTTGGCGGTTCGTCATGTCCTGTCCCTGTCGTCACCGCCGTCGATTGCCTGCGCCGATCTCGTTGCCGGCACCACCATGGTGAACCTCTTGATCTTATCTTCTTTCTAAAAGAAAAAAAGTTCTTACTTGTATGATTTAGATAGATACTTGTGTAATTTTCTTATTTTTATTATTATTTGTTATTATATAGTGCGATGGTTTTGGTAGTCGCCTCCGTTCGCCCTCGTCCTGTCTATGATTCGGATGTGGTGTATATGTTATCTTTTATAACTATTTGGTTCAAGTGTTTATGACAATTATGCCGACCAACGTGACATAGATTTTTTTATCTAGGAGGTATGTGAACTGAAAATTACAACTGACCCTATTGTCGAGAGGTTAAATTTAGTTGAAGAAGAAAACAATTATATAAAAGAAAAATTGATAAAAATTGAGGAGGAGAAGATGATATTGGAGTTGCATGTTGCAGATGTCGTCGATGATCAGAAGATCAATATGGATGCAATGCGCTTGAAGATTAGAAAGATTAGATAATATGCCATTCATACTAAGGCTTGGTATCATTATGTTGTTGGATCAATTGTTACCTTAGTTGCGATTATGATCGCATTTGTTGTTGCATTGAAATGTTTTACATAGTTTCAATGTATGGTTTAATTAGATGCTCTGGAGATCTATATGTTGTTCAATGAGAACTATGTATGTACTTTGGTTTCAATGTATGGTTCATTTATCTATTCATGATGTACGCAGATGAACCGGTAATGGATGTATGGTAACAGACGCACCTCAGAGTACATTAAGGGCATGAATAATTTTCTCACAATGGCTGAGGCAAACAAGCAGGATGGTTTTATTTGTTGTCCATGCCCTGTATGTGGGAATACGAGGTCTTACTCTGACTCGAAAACCCTTCACACCCACCTGCTTTATGAGGGTTTCATGCCACACTATAATGTTTAGACCAAGTACAAAGAAAGAGGGGTTATGGTGGAAGACAACGAAGAAGAAGAGGATGATGACAACTATGTGCACCCTGAATACGGTGATGCTGCAATGGGGGAAGCTGAAGATCAAGAAAAACCAGACGATGTGCCCGATTATGATCTTCGCCTGGTCATTGTTGATGCAAAGAGACAATGCGAAAGTGTAAAGGAGAAGCTGAAGTTTGATCACATGTTAGAGGATAACAAAAAAGGGTTGTACCCCAATTGCGAAGATGGCAACACAAAGCTCGATATCACACTGGAATTGCTGCAGTGGAAGGCAAAGAATGGTGTACTTGACAAAGGATTTGAGAAGCTACTGAAAATATTGAAGAAGAAGCTTCCAAAGGACAACGAATTGGCCGACAGTACGTACGCAGCAAAGAAGGCAGTATGCCCTCTAGGATTGGAGGTGCACAAGATACATGCATGCCCTAATGACTGCATCCTCTATTGTGGTGCGTACGAGGATTTGAATGCATGCCCGGTATGCGGTGCATTGCGATATAAGATCAGACAAGATGACCCTAGTGACGTTGACGGCGAGCGCCCTAGGAAGAGGGTTCCTGCCAAGGTGTTGTGGTATGCTCCTATAATACCACGGTTGAAACGTCTGTTCTAAAGCAAAGAGCATGCCAAGTTGATGCGATGGCACAGAGAGGACCGTAAGAAAGACGGGAAGTTGAGGGCACCCGTTGACGGGTCACAGTGGAGAAAAATCAAGAGAAAGTACTAGGAGGAGTTTGCATGTGACGCAAGGAACGTATGATTTGGTTTAAGCGCGGATGGCATTAATCCTTTTGGGGAGCAGAGCAGCAATCATAGCACCTGGCCTGTGACTCTATGTATCTATAATCTTCCTCCTTGGTTGTGCATGAAGCGGAAGTTCATTATGATGCCAGTTCTCATCCAAGGCCCTAAGCAACCCGGCAACGACATTGATGTGTACCTAAGACCATTAGTTGAAGAACTTTTACAACTGTGGAATGGAAATGGTGTATGTGTGTGGGATGAGCACAAATAGCAGGAATTTGACCTACATGCGTTGCTATTTGTAACTATCAATGATTGGCCTACTCTCAGTAACCTTTCAGGACAGACAAACAAGGGATACTATGCATGCACACACTGTTTAGATGACACGGAAAGTATATCCCTGAAAAAATGCAGGAAGAATGTGTACCTGGGGCATAGTCGATTTCTTCCGACCAACCATCAATGTCGAAATAAAGGTAGGCATTTCAAAGGGGGAGGCAGATCACCGGAAGAAGCCCGCCATCCATACCGTGATCACATACTTGCTATGGTCAATGATTTACAATTAATCTTTGGAAAGAGTCCCGGCGGACTATCTATTCCATATGACGCTGAGGGACACGCACCCATGTGGAAGAAGAAATCTATATTTTGGGACCTACCCTACTCGAAAGACCTAGAGGTACACTCTTCAATCAACGTGATGCACGTGACGAAGAATCTTTGCTTGAACCTGCTAGGCTTCTTGGGTGTGTATGGGAAGACAAAAGATACATCAGAGGCATGGGAGGACCAGCAACGTGTGCATGAAAAAGACGGCATGCCTCCAAAGCAGTATGAAGGTCTTGCCAGCTACGCTCTTACCAAAGAAGACAAGGAAATCTTCTTGTATGAAGGTCACGTCTGGCTTCTCGTCGAATATAAAGGGAATAATAAATATGCCAGAGAAAAAGTTCCAGAACCTAAAGTCTCATGATTGCCACATGATTATGACGCAACTGCTTCCAGTTGCATTGAGGGGGCATCTACTGGAAAACGTTCGATTAGCCATTGTGAAGCTATGTTCATTCCTCAATGCAATCTCTCAGAAGGTGATCGATCCAGAAATCCTACTAATGACCCACAAGTATAGGGGAAATGACAAGCGATAAGTAAGAGTGTTGAACCCAACGAGGAGCAGAAGGAAATGACAAGCGATTTTCAGAAAGGTTTTCTCTGCAAGCACTGAAATTGTAGGTAACAGATAGTTTTGTGATAAGATAAATTATAACGAGTAACAAGCAATGAAAGTAAATAAAGTGCAGCAAGGTGGCCCAATACTTTTTGTATCAAAGGACAAGCCTGGACACTTTCTTATAATGAGAAAAGAGCTCCCGATGACACATGGGAATTATCGTCAAGCTAGTTTTCATCACGCTGATATGATTCACGTTCGGTACTTTGATAATTTGATATGTGGGTGGACCGGTGCTTCGGTACTGCTCTCACTTGGACAAGCATCCCACTTATGATTAACCCCTATTGCAAGCATCCGCAACTACAAAAGAAGTATTAAGGTAAACCTAACCACAACATTAAACACATGGATCCAAATCAGCCCCTAACGAAGCAACGCATAAAGTAGGGTTTAAGCATCTGTCACTCTAGCAACCCATCATCTACTTATTACTTCCCAATGCCTTCCTCTAGACCCAAATAATGGTGAAGTTTCATGTAGTCGACGTTCACATAACACCACTAGAGCAGAGACAACATACATCTCATCAAAATATCGAACGAATACCAAATTCACATGATTACTAATAGCAAGACTTCATCCATGTACTCAGGAACAAACGTAACTACTCACAAAGCATAGTCATGTTCATAATCAGAGGATTAATAATATGCATTAAGGATCTGAACATATGATCTTCCACCAAGTAAACCAATTAGCATCAACTACAAGGAGTAATCAACACTACTAGCAACCCACAGGTACGAATTTGTGGTTTTGATACAAGATTCGATACAAGAGTTGAACTAGGGTTTTGAGAGAAGATGGTGCTGGTGAAGATGTTGATGGAGATTGACCCCCTCCCGATGAGAGGATCGTTGGTGATGATGATGGTGATGATTTCCCCCTCCCAGAGGGAAGTTTTCCCGGCAGAATAGCTCTGCCAGAACCCTAGATTGGTTCCGCCAAGGTTCCGCCTCGTGGCGGCGGAGTTTCGTCCCGTAAGCTTGCCCACAATTTTTTCCAGGGTAAAAGCCTTCATATAGCAGAAGATGGACACCAGAGGGCCACCAGGGGGCCAGGAGATAGGGGGGCACGCCCAGTGGGGGTGGTCGCGCCCCCACCCTCCTGGCCAGGGTGTGGGCCCCCTCTGATGTTTCTTTCGCTCAATAATTCTTATTAATTCCAAAAAAAAGTTCGGTGGAGTTTCAGGATTTTTGGAGCTATGCAGAATAGGGTTCCAATGTTTGCTCCTTTTCCAGCTAGAATTCCAGCAGCCGGCATCCCCCCTCTTCATGGTAAACCTTGTAAAATAAGAGAGAATAGCCATAAGTATTGAGATATAATGTGTAATAACAACCCATAATGCAATAAATATTGATATAAAAGCATGATGCAAAATGGACGTATCAACTCCCCCAAGCTTAAACCTCGCTTGTCCTCGAGCGGAAGCCGATATCGAAAAATATGTCCACATGTTGAGAGATAGAGGTGTCGATAAAAATAAAATACGGACATGAGGGCATCATGATCAATCTTATAACAACAACATAAATAGATTTTGTCATATGGATTCTTATACTCAAGTAACAATCAATTCACAATGCCAAGTATGGTTCAGAAACTTCATTGGGAACTAACAAACTATAATCTCAGTCATTGAAGCAATTGCAATTTATCATAACATCAGAAAGAGTCAAGAATAGAGCTTTTCAGGAAGTCCACATACTCAACTATCATGTAGTCTTCTACAATTAGTAACACTCACGCAATACTTGTGGTTATGGAGTTTCAGCCGGATAGTGAGAAAGATAGGGGCTTATTGTGTTGCCTCCCAATGTATTCACCTTTGGGTGATGTCAACAATAATAATTCATGCTAACTTACATCCAATTGGATATATATATCAAGATATTTCAAACACGAGGAGCTTGCCAAAGGATAAAATGAAAAAGGGAATGGTGAAGATCACCTTGACTCAAACATAAAGTAAAAGATAGGCCCTTCGCAGAGGGAAGCAGAGGTTGTCATGTGCTTTTAGGGTTGGATGCATAAAATCTTAATACAAAAGAACGTCACTTTATATTGCCACTTGTATGTGGACCTTTATTATGGAGTCCGTCGCTTATATTGCTTCCACAAAAAGATCGTATAAAGCTTATTTGCTCTGCACTAATAAGTCATACATATTTAGATAGCAATTTTTATTGCCTGCAGCATGACAACTTACTTGAAGGATCTTACTCAATCCATAGGTAGGTATGGTGGACTCTCATGGCAAAACTGGGTTTAAGGATATTTGGAAGCACAAGTAGTAACTCTACTTGGTGCAAGGAATTTTGGCTAGCATGAGGGGAAAGGCAAGCTCAACATGTTTGGAAGGTCAATAACAATGTACTTTAAGTGAGATGTGACAAAATGTAAACCATTACGTTGTCTTCCTTGTCCAACGGCAACTCTTTTAGCATGTCATACTTAATGAGTGCTCCCAATCATAAAAGATGTCCAAGATAATATATTTTTATGTGAAAACCTCTCTTTCCTTATTACTTCCTATTAATTGCAACGATGACCAAAACTACGTTTGTCAACTCTCAACAACTTTTATGCCTCATACTTTCTATGTGTGAAGTCATTACTATCCACAAGATCAGTATGAACTATTTCATTCTTTTTATACTTTCTACTTCCTCAAGATCATAGCAAGATAGCAAAGCCCTTGACTCAACACTAATCTTTATTATAGATAGCTCATGGACTCGATTACATAAAGAGATCATAAAGCAAAACTCAAAACTAATTGATATCAAAACTTCAATCTACTAGCTCAAGATACTACTAAAAGGATCGAACTAAATAAAACGGTAAAGATAGGAGTGTGATGGTGATACGATAAGCTTGGCAGTTGCCAAGGGGAGTGCCCATACCCATGTGATTATGTCCTCGGATGTGGTGAAGTAGGAGTCGTTGATGATGTAGACTTGTCGTCCATCTTCCAAGGCATAGGCTCACCATCATAGAAGGATGATCGATTCTCCGAGATCCTTAAATCTGCAGCCAAACTCATCCTCTTGAATCTATATTCATACTCACAGTTCTGGTTTTGCAGGTCATAGATCTGGGCTTGGAGGTGCTCGATTTTCTCTTGAAGCTTGAAGATGGTCTCCCCAATGACTTTGGAATCTAGCTTGTGGTTGTTGGTCAACTCTGTGATCATCATATGGTTGGCGTTGAGTCCACGCTCCACCATCCCTTGGCACTTGAAAACTTGCTGCTCCATGGCTTCGAGCTTTGTCTCCATGCTTCCGGTACGCCTTGGTCCCTCCACATCGCGGATGTGCAGCACTACCTCATGCATCTCAATGGTTTGAGGGTGTTGCAGCACCTCCGCGATATATTGGTTGATAACCCTCTCGAAAAACTTGTCCTTGGGAGCGCTTGGAGACGTCATGATGCTCTAGATCTAAAACAGAAACAACTCGAAATGAAAATGGAGGATATGTGCGTGATATGGTGGTCAAAACCTTTGGGAGTTTATATAATGAATTTTTATCGACTAAAATATGTAACGTGCAAGAAAACGGAGTCCGGGAGGTACATGAGGTGGCCACGAGACAGGGGGGCGTGCCCAGGAAGGGTGGGCGCGCCCTCCACCCTTGTGGGGGCCGCGTGTCCTTCCCGGACTACTTCTTCCTTTCCAAATTCTTAAATATTTCAAAACTGATAAAAATTCCCATTAGAATTGTTTTGGAGTCGGTTTACTTACCGTACCACATACCTATTCCTTTTCGGAGTCTGGAACGTTCTGGAAAGTGTCCCTTATGAATTCCTCCGGGGTTACGGTCTGAATAATATTAGTTTCAACATTGATAGGATTACCTGAGATATAATGTTTAATTCTTTGACCGTTCACCACCCTCGGACTTGTGCCTTCGAAGTTGTTGATTTTTATGGCACCGGAAAGATAGACCTCCTCGATAACGTAAGGACCTTCCCATTTAAAGAGAAGTTTTCTTGCAAAAAACCTTAAACAAGAGTTGGATAATAACACATAATCACCTACGTTAAACTCACGCTTTAGTATCCTTTTATCATGCAAGCGTTTGACTTTTTCTTTGAATAGCTTGGCATTCTCATAGTCTTGGGTTCTCCATTCATCAAGTGAGCTAATATCAAATAACCTCTTCTCACCGGCAAGTTTGAAGTCATAGTTGAGCTCTTTAATAACCCAATATACTTTATGTTCAAGTTCAAGAGGTAAGTGACATGCTTTTCCATAGACCATCTTATACGGAGACATACCCATAGGATTTTTCTATGCAGTTCTATAGGCCCATAATGCATCATCAAGTTTCTTGGACCAATTCTTTCTAGATCTATTCACAGTGTTTTGCAAAATTAATTTGAGCTCTCTGTTGCTCAAATCTACTTGACCACTAGACTGCGGGTGATAAGGAGATGCGATTATGTGATTAACATCATACTTAGCAAGCATCTTACCGAAACCACCATGAATAAAATGTGAACCACCATTAGTCATAAGATATCTAGGGACTCCAGACCTCGGAAAAATACCTTCTTTATGCATTTTAATAGAAGTGTTATGATCAGCACTACTAGTTGGAATAGCTTCTACCCAGTTAGTAACGTAATCAACAACAACTAAAATATGAGTGTAACCATTAGAGGTAGGAAAAGGTCCCATATAATCAAAGCCCCAAACATCAAACGGTTCAATAACAAGAGAATAATTCATAGGCATTTCTTGACGTCTACTAATATTACCAATTCTTTGAGATTCATCACAAGATAAGACAAACTTACGAGTATCTTTGAAGAGAGTAGGCCAATAAAAACCGGATTGCAATACCTTATGTGCAGTTCTATCTCCCGCGTGGTGTCCTCCATATGATTCAGAGTGACACTTGCGTAGGATCTGTTCCTGTTCATGCTCAGGTACACAACGTCTAATAATACTATCTGCTCCTTCTTTATAAAGGTGTGGGTCATCCCAGAAGTAATGTCTTAAATCATAAAAGAACTTTTTCTTTTGCTGGTATGTGAAACTAGGAGCTATAAATTTAGCAACAATGTAATTAGCATAATCAGCATACCAAGGAGCAGTACGAGAAGCATTAATGACCGCTAATTGTTCATCAGGAAAGCTATCATCAATAGGCAGTGGGTCATCAAGAACATTCTCTAACCTAGATAAGTTGTCTGCAACGGGGTTCTCAACTCCCTTTCTATCAATAATATGCAAATCAAATTCTTGGAGCAAGAGAACCCATCTAATGAGTCTGGGCTTAGCATCTTTCTTTTCCATAAGATATGAATAGGAGCATGATCAGTGTGAATAGTAACTTTGGAATCAACAATATAAGGTCTAAACTTATCACATGCAAACACAACTGCTAAGAACTCTTTTTCAGTAGTAGCATAATTTCTCTGGGAAGTATCAAGAGTCATACTAGCATACTGGATAACATTCAATGTCTTATCAACTCTTTGCCCTAGAACGACACCTACATCATAATCACTAGCATCGCACATAATTTCAAAAGGTAAATTCCAATCAGGTGGCTGAATAATAGGTGCAGTGATCAAAGCTTTCTTAAGTATTTCAAATGCTTCTACACAATCATCATCAAAGACAAAAGGAATATCTTTTTGCAATAAATTAGCAGAGGCCTAGAGATTTTAGAAAAGTCCTTAATGAACCTCCTATAAAAACCGGCATGACCAAGGAAACTTCTTATACCTTTTATGTCCTTGGGACATGACATCTTTTCAATAGCATCAACTTTAGCTCTATCAAGTTCAATACCTCTCCCGGAAATCTTATGCCGCAAAACAATGCCTTCATTAACCATAAAGTGGCACTTTTCCCAATTCAAGACGAGACTAGTGTCTTCGCATCTCTGCAAAACTCGATCAAGGTTGCTCAAGCAATCATCAAAAGAGGACCCATAAACGGAAGAGTCATCCATGAATACCTCACAAATCTTTTCACAAAAGTCAGAGAATATAGCCATCATACATCTTTGAAAGGTAGCAGGTGCATTACATAAACCAAAAGGCATACATCTATAAGCAAAAGTACCGAAAGGGCAAGTAAAAGTTGTTTTGGATTGATCCTACGCTGATACAGGTATTTGAGAGAAACCAGAATAACCATCTAGAAAGCAGAAATGTGTGTGATTGGATAGTCTTTCTAGCATTTGATCAATAAAAGGTAAAGGGTAATGCTCTTTCTTAGTAGCTTTATTTAATTTACGGAAATCAATTACCATCCTATAACCTATAATAATTCTTTGCGGGATCAATTCATCTTTATCATTAGGAACAACGGTAATACCTCCCTTTTTAGGAACACAATGGACAGGGCTTACCCAATCACTATCAGCAACGGGATAAATTATACCTGCCTCAAGGAGCTTTAGTATCTCCTTTCTTAACACTTCTTTCTTCTTTTGATTCAATCATCGTTGAGGATCTCTAACTAGTTTGGCATCGTCCTCCAAAGTAATTTTGTGTTGACATAACGTGGGACTAATGCCCTTGAGATCTCCAGAGTATATCCAATAGCAACACGGTGCTTCTTCAGAGTTTTCAATAATATTCCTTCTTCTTGCTCTGAAAGGTTAGCACTAATAATAACAGGATATATTTTCTTTTCATCAAGATAAGCATACTTAATATTATCAGTTAATGGTTTGAGTTTAAACACAGGATCACCCTTTGGTGGAGGGGGATCCCCTAGAATTTCAACTGGTAGGTTGTGTTTCAGCATAGGTTCCTGTTGAAGGAACACTTGATCTACTTCCCTTCTTCCCTTCGTAAACATATCATTTTCATGGTCTAGCAAATATTTTTCTAATGGATTAGTAGGAGGCACGACAATAGAAGCAAGACCAATAATCTCATCCTTACTAGGTGATTTTCTATCACAAGGTTGTCTACGAAACTTAGCAAAATTAAACTCATGAGACATACCCTCTAAGCCAATTGTAACAGTATCCTTTTCACAATCAATCCTAGCATTAACTGTATTTAAGAAGGGTCTACCAAAAATAATGGGACAAAAGTCATTTGTGGGGAACTAAGAACAAGAAAATCAGCGGGATATTTAACCTTCCCACACAAGACTTCAACATCTCTAACGATCCCAATTGGTGAAATAGTGTCTCTATTGACAAGCTTGATAGTAACATCAATACCTTCCAATTCAAAAGGTGCAATATCATGCATAATTTATTTATATAAATCATAGGGTATTGCACTAGCACTAGCACCCATATCACATAAACCATGATAACAATGATCTCCTATCTTAACAGAAATAACAGGCATGCCTACAACAGGTCTATGTATCTTAGTATCTGGTCTAACAATATTTGCAGTCTCACCACAGAAATAAATAGCATGCCCATCTAAATCATCATCCAAGAGATCTTTAACCATAGCAATACTAGTTTCAACTTTGATTTGCTCAGGAGGTGTATAAGTCCTAGTATTACTTTTATGAACAACAGTCGAAGTTTTAGCATGATCCTTTATCCTAACAGGAAAAGGAGGTTTCTCAACATAAGTAGTAGGAACAATAGGATCACTATAAGTGACAGTCTTTTCTTCAACTGTAATAGGTGCAACTACTTTTACTTCAACGGGAGGATTATATTTAAAACACTTCTCCTTAGGGAGATCAACGTGAGTAGAAAAAGATTCACAGAAAGAAGCTACTATCTTAGAGTCAAGTCCATATTTAGCTCTAAATCCACGGAAAGCATCGGTATCCATAAAAGATTTAACACAATCAAACTTAGGTGTCATACCTGACTCCTTACCATCGTCGAAACCCCAATCTTCAGAGTTGCGTTTAATTCTTTCCAATAAGTCCTATTTGAATTCAATAGTCTTCAGCATATAAGAACCAGCACAGGAAGTATCGAGCATGTTGCAATCATTGAGAGAAAGCCGAGCATAAATATTTTGAATAATCATTTCTCTGGAGAGCTCATGAATATAACATTTATTTAGGCCTCCCCCAAACTTGAGCGTTGCTTTCTCCTTCGCGAGGCCAGAAATTATATATGTATCTACGATCACGATTAACAACATGCATAGGATAGAACTTCTGGTGAAATTCCAGCTTCAATCGTTTATAATTCCAAGATCTCGTATCATCACATAGCCTATAGCATGTCAATGCATCTACCTTCAGAGATAAAGGGAAGACCTTCCTTTTGACAACATCATCGGGAATACCTGCAAGCTTAAATAATCCACAAACTTCATCCACAAAGATAAGGTGTAAATCGGGATGCAATGTTCCATCTCCTGCAAAGGGATTAGCTAGCAGTTTCTCTATCATACTCGAAGGAATCTCAAAGTAAATATTTTCAGTAGGTTCAGTAGGTTGAGGTGCAACTCTTTGCTCTTCTGGTCGGGGTGAAGATACCCCAAACAAGCCCCTCAAAGGATTAGTTTCCATAGTAACAAGTGACAGAAAATTTCAGCACACTATATAAAATTTTCCTTACCAAGTTCCACTCACCAAAAGCAGTACACTCCCCGGCAACGGCGCCAGAAAAGACTCTTGATGACCCACAAGTATAGGGGATCTATCGTAGTCCTTTCGATAAGTAAGATTGTCGAACCCAACGAGGAGAAGAAGGAAATGGCATGCGGTTTTCAGTAAGGTTTTCTCTGCAAGCACTGAAATTGTAGGTAACAGATAGTTTTGTGATAAGATAAATTGTAACGAGTAACAAGCAATGAAAGTAAATAAATTGCAGAAAGGTGGCCCAATCCTTTTTGTAGCAAAGAACAAGCCTGGACAATTTCTTATAATGAGAAAAGAGCTCCCGAGGACACATGGGAATTATCATCAAGCTAGTTTTCATCACGCTGATATGATTCACGTTCAGTACTTTGATAATTTGATATGTGGGTGGACCGGTGCTTGGGTACTTCCTTTACATGGACAAGCATCCCACTTATGATTAACCCCTATTGAAAGCATCTGCAACTACAAAACAAGTATTAAGGTAAACCTAACCACAACATTAAACATATGGATCCAAATCAGCCCCTAACGAAGCAACGCATAAACTAGGGTTTAAGCTTCTGTCATTCTAGCAATCCATCATCTACTTATTACTTCAGAATGCCTTCCTCTAGGCCCAAATAAGGGTGAACTGACATGTAGTCGACGTTCACATAACACCACTAGAGGAGAGACAACATACATTTCATCAAAATATCGAACGAATACCAAATTCACATGACTACTAATAGCAAGACTTCACCCATGTCCTCAGGAACAAACATAACTACTCACAAAGCATATTCATGTTCATAATCAGAGGAGTAATAATATGCATTAAGGATCTGAACATATGATCTTCCACCAACTAAACTGATGACCCACAAGTGTAGGGGATCTATCGTAGTCCTTTCGATAAGTAAGAGCGTCGAACCCAACGAGGAGCAGAAGGAAATGATAAGCGGTTTTCAGTAAGGTTTTCTCTGCAAGCACTGAAATTGTAGGTAACAAATAGTTTTGTGATAAGATAAATTGTAACGAGTAACAAGTAAATAAAGTGCAGCAAGGTGGCCCAATCCTTTATGTAGCAAAGGATAAGCCTGGACAATTTCTAATAATGAGAAAGAAGCTCCCGAGGACACATGGGAATTATCGTCAAGTTAGTTTTCATCACATTCATATGATTCGCGTTTGGTACTTTGGTAATTTGATATGTGGGTGGACCGGTGCTTGGGTACTGCCCTTACTTGGAAAATCATCCCACTTATGATTAACCCCTATTGCAAGCATCCGCAACTACAAAAGAAGTATTAAGGTAAACCTAACCACATCATTAAACATATGGATCCAAATCAGCCCCTAACGAAGCAACACATAAACTAGGGTTTAAGCTTCTGTCACTCTAGCAACCCATCATCTACTTATTACTTCCCAATGCCTTTCTCTAGGCCCAAATAATGGTGAAGTGTCATGTAGTCGACGTTCACATAAAACCACTAGAGGAAAAGACAACATACATCTCATCAAAATATCAAACGAATACCAAATTCACATGACTACTAGTAGCAAGACTTCACCCACGTCCTCAGGAACAAACGTAACTACTCAAAAAGCATATTCATGTTCATAATCAGAGGAGTAATATTATGCATAAAGGATCTTAACATATGATCTTCCACCAAGTAAACCAATTAGCATCAACTACAAGGAGTAATCAACACTACTAGCAACCCACAGGTACCAATTTGTGGTTTTGATACAAGATTGGATACAAGAGATGAACTAGGGTTTTGAGAGGAGATGGTGCTGGTGAAGATGTTGATGGAGATTGACCCCCTCCCGATGAGGGGATCATTGGTGATGACGTTGGTGATGATTTCCCCCTCCCGGAGGGAAGTGTCCCTGGCAGAACAGCTCCACCGGAGCCCTAGATTGGTTCCTCCAAGGTTCCGCCTCGTGGCGGCGGAGTTTCGTCCCGTAAGCTTGCCCCCGATTTTTTCTAGGGTAAAAGCTCTCATATAGCATAAGATGGACACCGGGGGCCCACCAGGGGGCCCAGGATACAGGGGGCGCGCCCAGTAGGGGGGGGGGCGCCCCCCACCCTCATGGCCAAGGTGTGGGCCCCCTGATGTATTTCTTTCACTCAATAATTCTTATTAATTCCAAAAACATGTTTCGTGGAGTTTCAGGATTTTTGGAGCAGCGCAGAATAGGTTTCCAATGTTTGCTCCTTTTCCAGCCAGAATTCCAGCTGCCGGCATTCCCCCTCTTCATGGTAAACCTTGTAAAATAAGAGAGAATAGCCATAAGTATTGAGATATAATGTGTAATAACAGCCCATAATGCAATAAATATTAATATAAAAGCATGATACAAAATGGACGTATCAACTCCGCCAAGCTTAGACCTCGCTTGTCCTCAAGCGGAAGCCGATATCGAAAAATATGTCCACATGTTTAGAGATAGAGGTGTCGATAAAAATAATATATGGACATGATGGCATCATGATCATTCTTATAACAGAAACATATATAGATTTTATCATATGATTTCTTATGCTCAAGTAACAATCAATTCACAATGTCAAGTATGGTTCAAAAACTTCATTGGGAACTAACAAACTATAATCTCAGTCACTGAAGCAATTGCAATTTATCATAACATCAGGAAGAGTTAACAATAGAGCTTTTCAGCAAGTTCACATACTCAACTATCTTGTAGTCTTCTATAATTGCTAACACTCACGCAATACTTGTGGTTATGGAGTTTCAGCCGGACACTGAGAAAGATAGGGGCTTATTGTTGGGGAACATAGTAATTTCAAAAATTTCCTACGCACACGCAATATCATGGTGATGCATAGAAATGAGAGGGGAGAGTGTTTTCCACGTATCCTCATAGACCGAAAGCGGAAGCATTAGCACAACGCGGTTGATGTAGTCATATGTTTTCATGATCAGACCGATCCAAGTACCGAACGTACGACACCTCCGAGTTCAGCACACGTTCAGCTCGATGACGTCCCGCGAACTCCGATCCGGCAAAGCTTCACGGGAGAGTTCCGTCAGCACGACGGCGTGATGATGGTGATGATGTTGCTACCGACGTAGGGCTTCACCTAAGAAACGCTACGATATGGCCGAGGTGGAATATGGTGGAGGGGGGCACCGCACATGGCTGGGAGAGATCAACAGATCAACTTGTGTGTCTAGAGGTGCCCTCCTGTCCCCGTATACAAAGGAGCAAGGGGAGGGGACCGGCAGCCTCATAGGGTGCACCCCAAGGGGGGGGGGGAATTCTACTCCTAGTAGGAGTAGGTTCCCCCTTTCCTAGTCCAACTAGGAGGGGAAGGAAAGAGGAGGAGGGGAGAAGGAAAGAGGGGGCTGGCCCCCAAAACCCTGAACCAATTCGGTTTGGGCCTAGGGGGGCGCACCCCACACTTCCTTGCTGCCCTCTATTTCCACTAAGGCCCATGAAGGCCCATTGACCCTCCTGGCGAATTCCTGTAACTCTCCGGTACTCCGAAAAATACCCGAATCACTCGGAACCTTTCCGGTGTCCGAATATAGTCGTCCAATATATCGATATTTACGTCTCGACCATTTTGAGACTTCTAGTCATGTCCCTGATCTCATCCGGGACTCCGAACTACCTTCGGTACATCAAAACACATAACTCATAATATAAATCGTCACCGAACTTTAAGCGTGCGGACCCTACGAGTTCGAGAACTATGTAGACATGACTGAGACACATTTCTGGTCAATAACCAATAGCGGAACCTAGATGCTCATATTGTCTCCCACATATTCTACGAAGATCTTTATCGGTCAAACCGCATAACAACATACATTGTTCCTTTTGTCCTCAGTATGTTACTTGCCCGAGATTCGATCGTCGGTATCTCAATACCAAGTTCAATCTCGTTACCTGCAAGTCTCTTTACTCGTTATGTAATGCATCATCCCGCAACTAACTCATTAGTCACATAGCTTGCAAGGCTCATAGTGATGTGCATTACCGAGAGGGCCCAGAGATACCTCTCCGACAATCGGAGTGACAAATCCTAATCTCGAAATACGCCAACTCAACATGTACATTCGGAGACACCTGTTGAGCTCCTTTATAATCACCCAGTTACATTGTGACGTTTGGTAGCACACAAAGTGTTCCTCCGGTAAACGGGAGTTGCATAATCTCATAGTCGTAGGAACATGTATAAGTCATGAAGAAAGCAATAACAACATACTAAACGATCAAGTGCTAAGCTAACGGAATGGGTCAAGTAAATCACATCATTCTCCTAATGATGTGATCCCGTTAATCAAATGACAACTCATGTCTATGGCTAGGAAACATAACCATCTTTGATCAACGAGCTAGTCAAGTACAGGCATACTAGTGACACTTTGTTTGTCTATGTATTCACACATGTATCATGTTTCCGGTTAATACAATTCTAGCATGAATAATAAGCATTTATCATGATATGAGGAAATAAATAATAACTTTATTATTGCCTCTAGGGCATATTTCCTTCAGTCTCCGACTTGCACTAGAGTCAATAATCTAGTTCACATTGCCATGTGATTTAACATAAATAGTTCACATCTTTATGTGGTTAACACCCATAGTTCACATCGATATGTGACCAACACCCAAAGGGTTTACTAGAGTCAGTAATCTAGTTCACATCGCTATGTGATTAACACCCAAAGAGTACTAAGGTGTGATCATGTTTTGCTTGTGAGATAGTTTTAGTCAACGGGCCTGTCACATTCAGATCCGTAAGTATTTTGCAAATTGTATGTCTACAATGCTCTGCACGGAGCTACTCTAGCTAATAGCTCCCACTTTCAATATGAATCAAGATTGAGACTTAGAGTCATCTGGATCAGTGTCAAAAACTTGCATCGACGTAACCTTTACGACGAACCTTTTGTCACCTCCATAATCGAGAAACATATCCTTATTCCACTAAGGATAATTTTGACCGCTGTCCAGTGATCTACTCCTAGATCACTATTGTACTCCTTTGCCAAACTCAGTGGTAGGGTATACTATAGATTTGGTACACAACATGGCATACTTTGTAGAACCTATGGCCGAGGCATAGGGAATGACTTTCATTCTCTTTCTATCTTCTGCCGTGGTCGGGCTTTGAGTCTTACTCAATTTCACACCTTGTAACACTGGCAAGAACTATTTCTTTGACTGTTCCATTTGGAACTATTTAAAAATCTTGTCAAGGTATGTATTCATTGAAAAATCTTATCAAGCGTCTTGATCTATCTCTATAGATCTTGATGCTCAATGTGTATGCAGCTTCACCGAGGTCTTTCTTTGAAAATCTCCTTTAAAACACTCCTTTATGCTTTCCAGAAAAATTCTACATTATTTCTGATCAACAATATGTTATTCACATATACTTATCAGAAAAGCTGTAGTGCTCCCACTCACTTTCCTGTAAATACAGGCTTCACCGCAAGTCTATATAAAACTATATGCTTTGATCAACTCATCAAAGCATATATTCCAACTCTTGAGATGCTTGCACCAGTCCATATACAACTTTTCTTTAATAGTTCCATTAAGGAATGCAGTTTTGACATCCATTTGCCAGATTTCATAAAATATGGCAATTGCTAACATGATTCGGACAAACTTACGCATCGATACAAGTGAGAAAATCTCATCGTAGTCAACACCTTGAACTTGTCGATTTTTTTTGCGACAAGTCTAACTTTGTAGATAGTAACACTACTATCAGCGTTTGTCTTCCTCTTGAAGATCCATTTATTTTCTATGGCTTGCCGATCATCGGGCAAGTCCACCAAAGTCCACACTTTGTTCTCATACATGGATCCCATCTCAGATTTCATGGCTTCAAGCCATTTCGCGGAATCTGGGCTCATCATCGCTTCCTCATAGTTCGTAGGTTCATCATGGTCTAGTAACATGACTGTCGGTGTCAAAACCGGCGGATCTCGGGTAGGGGGGTCCCGAGCTGTGCGTCTAGGCGGATGGTAACATGAGACAAGGGACACGACCCAGGTTCGGGCCCTCTCGATGGAGGTAAAACCCTACTCCTGCTTGATTAATATTGATGATATGGGTAGTACAAGAGTGGATCTACCACGAGATCAGAGAGGCTAAACCCTAGAAGCTAGCCTATGGTATGATTGTTGTTCGTCCTACGGACTAAAACTCTCCGGTTTATATAGACACCGGAGAGGGCTAGGGTTACACAGAGTCAGTTACAATGGGAGGAGATCTTCATATCATATCGCCAAGCTTGCCTTCCACTCCAAGGAAAGTCCCATCCGGACACGGGACGGAGTCTTCAATCTTGTATCTTCATAGTCCGGGAGTCCGGCCAAAGGTCATAGTTTGGCCATCCGGACACCCCCTAATCCAGGACTCCCTCAGTAGCCCCTGAACCAGGCTTCAATGATGATGAGTCTGGCACGCAAGTTGTCTTCGGCATTGCAAGGAGGTTTCTTCTTCAAATTCCTTGTACCCATCGAATAGTGTCCGGCTTCTAGTGCGTGCTGCCCTCCTCTGCTTCTGTGCCCCATAATGACCATCTTCCACGTGTCAAACGAATGCGAAAAGCCAGGGGATTTTTTTAGTCACCCCCTGGATGCGTTAATGAACTGCCCATAAAAGAGATGGGGATTTAGATCCAATTCACACCATCTTCCCTCCGCGAGCTTTCATTAGAGTGCCTTCGAGAGAGATCCATTCCACCATGGCCGGTCGGTGCAGCTCCTCCTCTCGCCTCTCTAGCCCTCGGCCCGGAGATTGGGGGCGGTGTTCCATCCCGCATAGCGAGCTAGTATTGCTTCAGTCCAAGGGGCTTCTCCCCCCAGCATATATGGTCCCAGTTCGAGCCGGGATTGCTACCTATAGTGGCGGAGAGCAGGCGGAGAGCGCCCCCAATCCCTCTCGAGGAGAGCGGGTATGCCTAGTCCCTTATTTGATGAGAGGACTCGGATTTCCAATTCATCCGTTTCTCCGAGGGTTGCTGGAGTTCTACGGCCTCCAGCTACACAACCTCACGCCCACCTCCATTCTATACATTGCGGGCTTCATGGCCCTCTACGAGCTGTTCTTGGGCGTTGAAGCCCATTTCACGCTCTGGAAGAGGTTGTTTTTCCTCGTGCCCCATTCTCAGGAGGGGTCTATTTATCAAGTGGGCGGAGCTGAACTATGGCGCATCGCCGGGACCGGATATCTATCTGGTACCCCAAAGAGGACATCTGAGGACCGGTCCTCGGAGTGGTTCTATATAGATGGCGTCCCCCTGCCGGACCCTGTACGGATCGGCCTCCCTGAGTTCAATAATGCTCCGTTGAAGAAGCGCCTGAGCTGGCGCCCGTGGAACGCTCAGAGAGAAACTGACCGGGACGTCCTTTACTTGATGAGCCGGATAAGGTTGTTGGCTCATTCCGGACTGACCATGATCAAGGTCATGGCCATATGCATTACGCGAGGGGTGCAGCCGCTTCAATATAGAGGCCACCCTATGTGTGATTTCAACGGGGAGGATGACGCCACCCGGTGCGGTCATAAGCGGCCAGATTCGGCTGCCACTTTAACGAGAATCTTATCCGCTATGTACAAGGGAGATGAAGAGGAATTCCTCCGTGTCAACCCGGAGGGCGGATTCTCCATGTACAATCCTCCTAGATGGGTGAGCGAACATTTTCACCTGCCGAACCGCTTTCGAAATTCCCGTAATTGAGCATTTAGTATAACAATGTTAACACAGGAGCTGCTCCAGACAGTGAAGGAGATAAACAACCCTCCTCCACAACCCGAGGACCCGAAACGATCCCTCGATCCGGACTCCCAAGAGGACCCGAACTTATGTGTGGAGTTAATTGAAGGGGTGTTTCATCAATTGAGTAGGGATAACACCCTAGTGGCCATTACGGCCGACTATCCCTGACTACTTCCAGCCTCAAAGGTGACCGAGACCGAAGTCCCAGTATCTTTAAGGAGATCGATTCATGCTTTATCTTGAATGCCGTGAACTAATAGTGTTTCGTTTCACAGGGTAAATCCTTGAGGCGGAAGGCCGAGCCCGCGGCGGGAAGCCAACAAGGCCGCTGAAGCCAGGCGGGCCAAAAAAAAGTGAGGACCAGATCAAGACTCCGGCGCAACAGTATGGCGTGCAAATTTAACGCCTAGGGTTTATGCCCTTGAGTCTTACTAACGCTCATGATTTTCTTAGAAAGAAGAGAGCCCGCCGGACTATATCCGCCAGCCAAGGTTCAAGGCCGGGTCCGAAAGCGGAGATGGGCACGCGACGCGCCTCGGGCGTTCCTCCGATAGAGGATGCAGACGGGCTATCTGCTACCAATTCAGAGGTGGAGAGTGCCCTGAACCACAGGTGTCGCCGGACTGTTCTTCGTGACGCATGTTTTTCCCCAGAGGCGCTGGACGCCTTTAATACAGGAGACGCGTATCTCCGTGCCGCTCAAAATGGTCTAGCCAGAGCCACAGAGCAGTATGTAAAAGACATACAAGTGGGTAAAATTGAAGGTTATATATGTCAGTAGCCCCCGAGACTTGAAACAGTGAAGATAACTGTTTTAAGGATCATGTGCTATGCAGTGTCTTACAAAGAAGAATACGCAACTGTCCCAGGAGCTTGAAGAGTGCAAGTCCCAACTTGAGGCCGCACTTGCCACTTCAGAAAATGCCAAGGAGACGCCCTCAGGTAATATATGCTTCGAAAGATAATTTCGTTGTGAAGCGCGGCAGGTGTGCAACTCTGACTATAATAGTGCAGATGGGGCCGGAACAAATCCGGACAAGCAGCAACTCCTACGCCAACTAAAGGCTGGCGATAGCATGCTGACGAAGGTGAGGCAAGAGAAGAACAAACTTCAAGACGCCAATACCCAGCTGGGCGAGGAACTAAAGGATGTTCGTATTCAGCTGTCTGCTTCCGTAAAGGAGAATCGGCGACTTCGACGTGGCATTTTTGGTAAGTGCTTGAACGAATCTTTGAAAAAAGAATTCAACGAGGAAGTCGATTAACAGAGCTATGTCTGTAGGTCTGCTGACAGGTCGTCCTGTGGAGGAAATGCCCGGTTCAATGAGAGACCTTCTTCCCGAGCTATTGCAACTGCACGAACGAGTTCGGCAGGCAATGCAGAGCGTCATTCAGGCTACATGGACATCCCTCTCCATGCCCGAAGGCCTTGGGGAGCTTACGAAGAAGCTGGAGGGAGTGCGGCAGCGCTTCCGGTTGTGGAAGATATCGGCCTGCCGTCAAGGTGCCAGGGAGGCCTGGGCCATGGTGAAGACTCGGTACACGAAGGCTGACCCAAACCACATGGCCGAGGTCGGCCCTATGGGTCCTGACGGAAAGGAGATCCCTGTCAGCTTAGTATATGGCCAGGTAGAGCTGGCTGCAAAGTATTCCCAACAGGACTGTAAATTAGACCGCATGTTGGATGGTATTGAAGAAGAATATACCGAGTCGGATTGACTCTGTAATTTAAAATGACATGAAAAATGCCTTCTAGCCGGATTGTAGATCGTTTGTCATTGCGGACCTTTTCGCTTCGACCTCTGGACCCTATAGTCCGGAGTGTGTCCGAATACCCTCTCGATTATGAAAGAACCAGGGCATGCATGGAGACAAGGCATAGGGGTCATAATTGCTTTAGCAGACAAGTTTCCAACTAGTTATGTTATATTACATGGTTAGTAAGAAACATCTTCCAGGGAGAATAGTTCCGTTAGGGGTTCCCTGGGAGGCATGCCCTAAAGTGCATGTCCGAACTGCTAAAAAGAGCAGAAAAGCATATGAGGGCAGATAAATAAACACGAAAGATCATCTTTTAGTTCACCGACCGAATATTCCCTTAAGAACGCTAGCTTTGGCTTCACCCAGTCTGAGGTACACATCCGGCTGACCCAACAGTAACAATCGCAGAGGTGCTCCCTTTACCACCTAGCTGAAAGAACGGGAACGTAGGGGTAAGCACAGGAGCTAGGCAACCCAGCTTGGCCAAAACTTAAGTCATATCGATGCATATAATGGTGTATAAAAGGTTCATGCGGAAGTATCACACATGTTTTGGGCATGAGGACCATTTTATATAAACTTTTGATAAAGAAGCCCCCAGGTATGAGGAGCGCGGGTGGCTTGTCAAGTACGTGCGAACAATGCACATGCAAGCCCCTAAGGGCTTGGGAGAAAAAAGGCAGGGAGAGGGAGCGAAATCCCGGACAGCTAACGTGAAAAAATAAAAATAAAAATAAAAAAAGGGACAGAGGAAGGAGACGAACACGGAGTCCGGCGCTAGGCGTAGAATCGTCGTAGGCGTGCTGCGTTCCATGGGTTCGGCTCGAGTCGGTTGTCCGATGCGTTTCACAGACGGTACGCTCCACCTGTCAATACTTGGTCGATTATGAAGGGACCCTCCCATTTGGGCTTTACTTTGTCCTTTTTCTTGTTCGGCAGGCGTAGAACTAGTTCGCCAACATTATAAGTTTTGGCCCGTACTTCTCTGCTTTGATATCTTCGAGCCTGCTGTTGATAGAATGCAGAACGAGCTTTTTCCACGTCGCGCTCCTCCTCCAATGCGTCCAAACTGTCCTGCCGATCGAGCTCGGCTTCTCTTTCTTCGTACATGCGCACTCGAGGTGAGTCATGAATTATGTCGCAGGGCAGTACTGCCTCTGCACCGTATACCATAAAAAATGGTGTGAATCCGGTAGTGCGATTCGGCGTGGTCCGCAGCCCCCAGAGTACGGAGTCAAGCTCCTCCACCCAGTGCGTGTTAGATTCCTTGAGGGATCGCACTAGTCTGGGTTTGATACCGCTCATAATGAGACCGTTGGCTCGTTCGACTTGACCATTAGTTTGAGGGTGATAGACTGAAGCGTAGTCGAGCTTAATGCCCATGTTTTTGCACCAGATTTTAACTTCATCGGCCGTGAAGTTTGTGCCGTTGTCAGTTATGATGCTATGGGGGACGCGTAACGGTCTATGACCCCGGATATGAAGTCTATCACCGGTCCGGATTCGACCGTCTTTACAGGCTTGGCCTCTATCCATTTGGTGAATTTGTCCACCATGACCAATAGATATTTTTGCTTGTTGGTTCCTCCTTTAAGGGGTCCAACCATGTCAAGCCCCAGACCGCAAAGGGCCAGGTAATGGGTATAGTTTGTAGGGCGGTAGGCGGCATGTGGCTTTGGTTGGCGAATAACTGGCAACCGACGCATCGCTGCACTAAATCCTGAGCGTCTGCCGGGGCCGTTGGCCAATAAAATCCGGTACGGAAGCCTTGCTTACAAGGGCCCGGGCTGCGGCGTGGTGCCCGCCAAGTTCGGCATGAATTTCTGCCAGAAGGTCTCTCCCTTCCTCTTCGAAGATACACCTTTGAAGGACTCCGGTCGTGCTTTTCTTATAAAGCTCTCCCTCGTGGACTTTGTAGGCTTTAGATCGCCGCACTATGCAACGGGCCTCTTTTTTCTCCTCGAGAAGTTCCTGCCTAGTTAGGTAGGCTAGGAATGGTTCTGTCCACGGGACAATGACCGCCATTATTGTGCGGGCTGACGGTGTTGTTTCGTTGGCGGAGCCACCAACTATGTCAGAGTGTTCGGTGAGGGGCAGTGCAGTTGCGTCCGGGCTATTGTTTCCGGACTCTCCCTCCCATGATACGGATGGCTTGAACAGCCTCTCTAGGAAGATGTTGGGGGGGGGGACGGCATTGCGCTTGGCGCCGATGCATGCCAACATGTCAGCTGCCTGGTTATTCTCCTGGGCTATGTGATGAAATTCGAGCCCCTCAAACCGAGTTTACATCTTTAAGACGGCGTTGCGGTAAGCTGCCATTTTTGGATCCTTGGCACCAAAGTCTCCATTTATTTGGAATATTGCGAGGTTTGAATCCCCGCGGACCTTTAGGCGCTGAATGCCCATGGAGACTGCCATCCGGAGGCCATGTAGAAGGGCCTCGTATTCGGCTGCGTTGTTGGAATCCGTGTACATTATCTGAAGTATGTATTGGACTGCGTCTCCGGTTGGGGACGTCAGAACGATGCCAGCCCCCAGGCCCGCCAACATTTTGGAGCCGTCAAAGTGCATGATACAGTTGGAGTATGCACCATACTCTTTAGGGAGCTCGGCTTCAGTCCATTCAGCGATGAAGTCGTCCAAAACCTGCGACTTAATAGCTCGCCTTGGCTTGTAAGTTATGTCGAACAGGAGGAGCTCGATGGCCCATTTGGCAATCCGGCCTATTGCGTCACGGTTGTTTATAATGTCATTAAGAGGTACTTCGGATGCTACTGTTATTGAACACTCTTGAAAATAGTGTCGCAGCTTCCGGGATGCCATGAACACCGCGTATGCTATCTTTTGATAATGCGGGTACCATGACTTGCATGGAGTTAGGACAGTGCACACATAGTAAACTGGTTTTTGGAGAGGGAACTTGTGTCCGTCCGCTTCTCATTCGACGACGAGCACCGCGCTTACAACTTGATGGGTTGCCGCGATGTATAATAGCATTGGTTCGCCCGTGTTGGGCGCGGCCAGGACCGGATTTGTTGCCAGTATGGCTTTTATTTCTTCGAGTCCGGCCGTGGCGACATCCGTCCACTCGAAGTGTTCGGAGCGCCGCAGGAGGCGATAGAGGGGTAATGCCTTTTCTCCTAAGCGGGAGATAAAGCGGCTTAGAGCCGCCATGCATCCTATCAATTTTTGTATTTGTTTGATGTCTTTGTTGGAAATATGCCCTAGAGGAAATAATAAAAGGATTATTATTACATTTCCTTGTTCATGATAATTGTCTTTTATTCATGCTATAATTATTTTATCCGGAAATCGTAATACACGTGTGAATACTTAGACCAAATATGTCCCTAGTAAGCCTCTAGTTGACTAGCTCGTGGGTCAACAGATAGTCATGGTTTCCTGACTATGGACATTAGATGTCGTTGACAACGGGATCACATCATTGGGAGAATGATGTGATGGACAAGACCCAATCCTAAGCATAGCACAAGATCGTGTAGTTCGTTTTGCTAAAGCTTTTCCAATGTCAAGTATCTCTTCCTTAGACCATGAGATCGTGTAACTCCCGGATACCATAGGAGTGCTTTGGGTGTACCAAACGTCACAACGTAACTGGGTGACTATAAAGGTGCACTACAGGTATCTCCAAAAGTGTCTGTTGGGTTGACACGGATCGAGACTGGGATTTGTCACTCCGTATGACGGAGAGGTATCTCTGGGCCCACTCGGTAATGCATCATCATAATGAGCTCAAAGTGACCAAGTGTTTGGTCACGGATCATGCATTACGGTACGAGTAAAGTGACTTGCCGGTAACGAGACTGAACGAGGTATTGGGATACTGACGATCGAGTCTCGGGCATGTAATGTACCGATTGACAAAGGGAATTGTATACGGGATTGATTGAATCCTCGACATCGTGGTTCATCCGATGAGATCATCGAGGAGCATGTGGGAGCCAACATGGGTATCTAGATCCCGCTGTTGGTTATTGACCGGAGAGCCATCTCGGTCATGTCTGCATGTCTCCCGAACCCGTAGGGTCTACACACCTAAGGTTCGGTGACGCTAGGGTTATTAGGAAGACTTGTATGTGATTATCGAATGTTGTTCAGAGTCCCGGATGAGATCCCGGACGTCACGAGGAGTTTCGGAATGGTCCGGAGGTGAAGATTTATATATGGGAACTTGTCATTTGGACACCGGAAATTTTCAGGGGCATATCGGTATTGTACCGGGGCCACCGGAGGGGTTCCGGGGGTCCACCGGGAGGGGCCATCCCTCTCGGAGGGCCTCATGGGCCGCAAGGGGCAGGGAACCAGCCCCTGGAGGGCTGGGCGCCCCCCTGGGCTCATGCGCCTAGGATTGGGGGGGACCCTAGTGGGGGCGCCCCCCTTGCTTGGGGGGCAAGCCCCCTCCCTGGCCGCCGCCCCCCTCTAGATCTCATCTAGAGGGGGGCGGCCCCCTTCCCCCTTCCCCTATAAATAGAGGGGCGAGGGGAGGGCTGAACACCTGATCCAAGGCGCAGCCCCTCCCCTCCCCAACACCTCTCCTCCTCCGTTGAGTGCTTGGCGAAGCCCTGTCGGAGTACTGCCTCTCCACCATCATCACGCCGTCGTGCTGCTGCTGGAGCCTTCTTCCTCAACCTCTCCTTTCCCCTTGCTGGATCAAGAAGGAGGAGACATCGTCCGCTCCGTACGTGTGTTGAATGCGGAGGTGCTGTCCGTTCAGCACTTGGTCATCGATGATTTGGATCACGGCGAGTACGACTCCATCATCCCCGTTCCCTTGAACGCTTCCGCATGCGATCTACAAAGTGGTATGTAGATGCAATCTATCTCCCATGACTCGTTGCTTAGATGAACTCATAGATGGATCTTGGTGAAACCGTAGGAAATTTTTTAATTTTCTGCAACGTTCCCCAACAGTCTTTTGGGGTATCCAATTGTGACAGAGCTCGGATCTTGGCTGGGTTTGCTTCAATTCCTCTACCGGATACGATGAAGCCCAAGAGCTTTCCGGCTGGTACGCCAAAAACGCATTTTTCCGGGTTGAGCTTAATGTCATATGTTCGGAGATTGTCGAATGTGAGCCTCAAGTTGTCTACTAGAGTATCGGCGTGTTTTGTTTCGACGACCACGTCATCTACGTATGCTTCAACTGTTTTGCCGATCTGGTTGGCCAAACATGTCTGGATCATGCGCTGATATGTTGCGCCGGCGTTTTTGAGCCCGAAGGGCATCATGTTGAAGCAGAATGCGCTGTATGGGGTGATGAATGCCGTTGCGGCTTGGTCTGACTCTGCCATCTTGATTTGGTGGTAGCCAGAGTATGCATCGAGGAAACACAATGAGTCATGTCCTACGGTAGCGTCGATGATTTGATCAATTCGGGGGAGCGGGAAAGGATCCTTTGGGCAGGCCTTATTTAGGTCTTTGAAATCGACACATAGGCGCCAGGATTTGTCCTTCTTTGGTACCATCACCAGGTTTGCTAGCCAGTCCGGTTGTTTTATATCTCTGATGAATCCGGCTTCCAGTAGTTTTGCTAGCTCTTCTCCCATGGCTTGTGAGGGAGTCCCGGACTAGGGGGTGTCCGGATAGCCGAACTACCATCATCGGCCGGACTCCAAGACTATGAAGATACAAGATTGAAGACTTTGTCCCGTGTCCGGATGGGACTTTCCTTGGCATGGAAGGCAAGCTTGGCGATACGGATATGTAGATCTCCTACCATTGTAACCGACTCTGTGTAACCCTAGCCCTCTCCAGTGTCTATATAAACCGGATGGCTTTAGTCCATAGGACGAACAACAATCATACCATAGGCTAGCTTCTAGGGTTTAGCCTCCTTGATCTCGTGGTAGATCTACTCTTGTAACCCACATCATCAATATTAACCAAGCAGGACATAGGGTTTTACCTCCATCAAGAGGGCCCGAACCTGGGTAAAAACATCGTGTCCCTCGTCTCCTGTTACCATCCGCCTAGACGCAAAGTTCGGGACCCCCTACCCGAGATCCGCCGGTTTTGACACCGACATTGGTGCTTTCATTGAAAGTTCCTCTGTGCCGTCGCGATCAGGAAGGATGCCTTCTCCCGTCTTTAAAGACGGCACCGTCGTCAGGAGAGCTTTGGCCGCCAGCCAAACCGTCCGACTAGGTGGTTTTCTTATGACCGCCTGTTCGGCCACCGCTCCGACGATGACCTCTCAGGTCATCAAAAGCGATCTTCACGTCAGCCCGGAATTTGCCGAGTAGTTAGATCCGATTGAGCTCTCCTCTGTAAACGAGCTCTTGGATCGCATCGCCGCCCTGGGAGTCGCTACAGACTACGATCAGATTGGGCTTCAACCCGGTCTGAGAGAGATTAACTCTCCTCAGGACATCCACCTCGTTGTCGTGGTAGAGGAACAATGCGGCAACCCTTCTTCTACATTGAAAACCAACTATGTCCGTATTCCCGATCCCTCCAAGCCGGATTCCCGCGAAGGGACACACGCTAATCAAATACTGAACTTAGAGTCAGGCATCGGACTAGATTCGTTGGAAAGCATCCAGCAAGGCAAGCTTCCAAATCCGGAAACTTCTTGGCCTTTGAGCCTCAGATCGGGCGAGGTTCCGAACTTGATTCCACCCGCCCACCCAAACATAAGCAATCTATCTCGAATACGGCAAGAGCCCGATGAAACAGTACATCATTACTGGGCCAGATTCCTCCTGGTTATGAACAGGATAAAGGACTGCTGCGAAGAAAGTGCGATTTCAATTTTCTGCAACAATTGCACGGACAAGGGAATCATGAACGCCATAAGTCGTCGCGTAGTTACATGCTTCATCGACCTAGCGACTATCGTACAAAAATACTGTGCGGTAGAGAGTGCCAGGAACACCGAAACTAGGTTTTGGGACAGTCCGGCCTTTACCACAACCCTTGTCCGAAGTAAAAGGGTGCGCCATACTCAAGCACCTAGGTTAAAAACCAAAAAGCAAAGACCCCCTAAAGGGCATGGAACCGTACTAGAGGGCTGGCTCAACGGACCCTTCAAAATCTACAGTACGGAGGGCGCCACTCCAACACACAGCCTTCGAGCATGTTGGATACTACGGCAGGTGGCCAAAAGTGGCGAAGGCTTTTTAGCCCCGGGCAAACAGGCCAGCAGTACCGGTATGGTACTAACAGTCTTCGAGACTTTCGCATCAAATAACATGCGAAAACGAACAATCCGCGGCCTCGCCGAAGTCTACCAAGTAGCAACAGCAAATCCATGGAGTGACACGGCTATCACCTTCAACGCCAGCGACGAACCTAAATTCCGAACAGCTAGAGCACCAGCCGCATTGGTCCTCAGTCCGATAGTGGACGGATTTCGCCTTACCAAGGTACTCATGGATGGCGGCAGCGGATTAAACCTCATCTATGAGGAAACCCTTCAAAAAATGGATATTGACTGGAGCCGCATCGAGCGAAGCAGCACAACCTTCAAAGGGATAATCCCTAGTCGAGAAGTACGCCGCACAGGAAAAATCACACTAGACTTAGTGTTCGACTCACCGAACAATTATAGGTCCGAGGAGGTCACATTCCAAGTGGCCCCATTCGGCAGCGAATATCACGCTTTGTTAGGGCAAGAGGCATTCACAATCTTCCAACCTATACCCCACTACGGGTACATGAAGCTCAAAATGCCCGGACCCAATGGGATAATCACTCTTGCCAGTGATCCAGATACAGCACTCCGCGCTGAAAATAAGACAGCCGCACTGGCCCTAGAGGCATTGTCCGAAGCCCTAGCGGCAGAGGAACTAACCACTTTGCGCTCCATGGTGGATAGGGACGATGTGATACTCGATAAGAGGTCCAAGTCCACCTCTTTTAAACCAGCAGACGAAATAGTCAAATTTCAGGTCCATCCAACGGACCCCACAAAGACGGCCTCCATTGGGGCACAATTAAGTCCTGATGTCGAAGCCGCACTACGAGAATTCCTTCGGGAAAATTGGGACATTTTTGCCTGGCACCCCTCAGACATGCCAGGAATCCCACGCAGGCTGGCAGAGCACAGCCTAAACATCCTAAAAGGATTCAAGCCGGTCAAACAAGCTCTTCGGCGATTTTCCGAACCCAAAAGACAGGCAATGGGAGAAGAGCTAGCCAAACTCTTAGAAGCCGGATTCATCAGAGATATAAAACATCCGGACTGGCTAGCCAGTCTAGTAATGGTACCAAAAATGGACAAATCCTGGCGCCTCTGCGTCGATTTTAAAGACCTTAACAAGGCCTGTCCAAAGGACCGTTTCCCCCTCCCTCGCATCGACCAAATCATCAATGCTACCGCAGGGCGCGATTCATTATGCTTCCTTGATGCATACTCCGGATACCATCAAATCAAGATGGCAGAGAAAGACCAGGCCGCAACGGCATTCATTACTCCATATGGGCCATTCTGCTTCAACACAATGCCCTTCGGACTCAAAAACGCCGGCGCACCTTATCAACGCATGATTCAAACATGTCTGGCTACCCAGATAGGCAAAACAGTAGAGGCATACGTAGACGATGTGGTCGTCAAGACCAAACACGTCGAAACTCTAGTAGAAGACTTGAGGGTGACATTCGACAACCTCCGAGCATATGACATTAAGCTCAATCCGGAAAAATGCGTCTTCGGCGTACCAGCCGGCACTACTAGAAATACCACTACTAATGGCGCACCTAATATGGCCATTAATGGCGCATCACTGGTGCGCCACTGATAGCACGCCATTAGTAATTTTTACTAATGGCGCACCAGCTGGTGCGCCAATAGTATCTGGTATACTAATGGTGCACCACCTGGTGCGCCATTAGTATATGCGAGGGTGCGCCATTAGTATGCCTCCCAGTTGGCATGTACACCCAGGTGCTTTGGCATACTAATGGCGCACCACCTCTGGATGCGCCATTAGTAACTGCAGCATACTAATGGCGCACTACCCGGTGATGCGCCATTAGTATGCACTGTCATACTAATGGCGCACTGTCGTGTGATGCGCCATTAGTATGAATATTAGGTTTTTTTTATTTTTTTATTTTCTGTTTTTTGCACAGGTTACAAAATGTATAATTTGACAAAATATAGACAGCACACATCAACAATAGATTCATCAAATACAATAGAAGATTAGTCTTTGAATACAATTCATCATATTAGTCTCCAAATACAATTCATCATATTAGTATCCGAATGAAAAAGACCGAACAAAGATAGAACATTATATTACAAGTCTCAAGACCGCGAGTAGTGAGTTTGTCTTCGCATTACAAGTCGATATCGATCATCTAAACTACCATCACATAGAAGAGAGCTGCGGTCATCACGATGAGCATCATGACGATGAAACTCGTCTTCATCCGGTTCCTCCAACGCTCCCTCCCCTCTCCCGCTAGATAGCGGGCGTATCTAGATTCGGCCTCGGCCCTAGTGGTGTACCCTTTGTAACTGTTACCGCTGAATCGGTGAACCTGTCTCTGACACTCCTCCCAGTCATCGTAGACTCCGGGAACCTTACCCTTGTACACAACATACGTCGGCATCACTATGCACTAGCCAAACGAAACGTTAGTACCAATTCACAGACAAGACATAAGCAATATATAATTATGCAACAGAACGATCGGAAGAGAAAAGCAAGACATTAATAGCATCGATTACATCTAAGTTGAACGACTCTCAAAACCAAAGAGACATACTACAAGTTCATTAAAGTTTAATTACAACATGAGCCAATCGATGTTTCAGAACTAGACAACTCGACTCAAGGGACCGGAGCGTGGATGAAGCCGCCGTCTATCGTGGGAGTCATGAAAGAACGGGCGTTGTCATCCTGCATTTGTAGCATTGTGTCGATGTCACTGTTGGACGGTTGATTTCTGAGGTAGAACTGCCCCGAGGTACGAAGGACATCTTGATGGATGATTTCCGCAAACTCCGACTGGATGCGAAAGAATTCTTGTCGGAGGTCCGCGTCCTGGATTGCCGACACGCTCGCGGCCCAATCTTGGAGTTTACTCGGTAGCAGAAGTTGATGATGGTCCCGTACGATCGCCCGCATGTGATGGATGGCGTAGTAGGCACCCTTCTGACCGCCAGGCGGCTGCTTGATGCAGCAGAACGTCGTATTGTGGGAGAACACGTGCTTGCCGTACTTACGAATAGGCCTGGTGAAGGTGCCTCCAGATTGGGCGTAGCCGGGGAGAACATCATCAAGAACATTCTTGACATTTGTGTAGTCTACGTTCGACTGACGGTCCGGGTCGAAATACGTGGCCATGGAATATTTGGGGCTTAGGAGGATGAGCGTGCAACGTGTGTCACTGCAGAAAACACGGAATGTTAAAAGAAAAACGATCGAAAAGTAAGAATTCATATGTTACGGGCCGGTTGATGGGAGGACTTACTCGGGAAAGTAAGGCACAAGGAAGTTATCCTTATCTTGGTTTGCCAGAATGACGCCTTCGAGGTAAGAACTCGCGACTTGCCGGTCCCCAGCGCTGCCCAAGATCTTGGCACGCATGTAGAAGGGGTCGACTATCACGATGTCCGGGGTCTTGTCGCGAATGATCCGCATCTCCATACTCAGCGAAAATAGCCGAACGAAGGTGTAGTGCAGCGGATGAAGGTTAAACATAACAAAGATGTCATCAAACCGCAGGACGATCGTACCCCCGATGTCGCCATCCACAAAGCCCTTGCCCTCTGGCACCTTGGCCACGAAAACCGGGTATGCCACATCCTTCTCTCTGAGACGCCGCTTCTCCAAAGAAAGAACACTGTCGTGCAGACTCCGCATAGCACCGGTTGCAGCATTGAGCATATTTGGTGGTAGCATCGCCCTACCCGCCACATGCACCCTCCTCGAGATATCCTGCGGTGAAGGTGGCCCGTCCTGAGCACGGATCGTACTCGGTGCCGGCTTGCTCGCACCCTTCTTAGTCTTTCTTTTGCGTGCCTTCTTCTTCTCCTATAATGGGACCGAGTTCTGCTCACAGACCGCCTTCTTGAGTGTGTTGGGGCTGATAATATTTCGCACCTCGCCTATCTGAGGCTCGGTGAAGTCGGCAGCTGGAGGCGTCTCCTGAGAGCTGAACGCCAGACGGCGCCTGTTGCAACTTGGCTTCTCCGCGGCACGAGCTAGATCGCACACGTCTTTTGTTGGGTTTGGTTCTTGAGAAGGAGGCCCCATGAAGTCGCCATCGTACCCATGCTCGGCAAAGTACTAATCGACGTTGCCAAATGTATCATCGTCGTCGTCGTCGTCGTTCTGATCCTGTGCCATATGCATGTTTGGATCCAGTGGCATAGGGATGTCCGGCACCGTTACGGCGGTCTTGCCATGGGGCCGACTTGGCGCCGGCACGACTGGCGGTGTTGTCTTTGGGGTGGTGTCCCCCGCCCCCAAACGAATCTGGCTCTTCGGCCAAAGCAGGGGCCAGCTCAGGCAGGCGCTGAGGGTCATCACGTCATCATCGTCAGCCCCGACGGGTCGAATCGGAGGTAACAAGTCGTCGCAGCCTGGCAGCACCCGAACCAGTTGAACCCTAAACAAGTTACCCCGGAGTTCTGATAACCATCGCTCTTCATGTCCTTGGCCTCGGTGTAGAATGTGTAGCCGTTGATATCGTACGCCTCATAGGTCATCAGGTTGTGCTCGGCGCCCTGTGACAAGGCGAATATGAGTTGTTCTTCCGCGGAAGAATCCTCATGTAAAGGGTACGACAGAAGCTTATGCTTGAACCAACGCGTGAAACATGAGTTGTGCTCTTTGAGTATATCTCCGTCTGTCCTCTGTTGGCCTCGGTCATTGTACGTCTTTTTAATAAAGGTTTTGTGCTCTACCAACCAAGGATCGACCACGTCTATGTGTTGTAGCGCGACTAGGTTTGCTCTTTCAAAGTCGGCGAGTCGACCCTCGAACTCGACATGCATTTCGCGGCGACCCTCACGGTGACCCCATCCAGCGAGCCTGCCGAGGTGCCTGTTGACGGGCAGACCAACGGGGTTCTCGATGCCTAGATAATTCGTGCAGTAGGAGATGCACTCTTCGGTCAGAAAGCCCCTGGCTATGCTTCCTTCTAGACGTGACATGTTGCGAATGTATCCTTTGATGACACCATTCATCCTTTCGAACGGCATCATGCTGTGCAGGAACGTCGGCCCGAGTTGGATGATATCCTCCACTATATGGACCAGCAGATGCACCATAACGTCGAAGAATGCGGGCGGGAAGTACATCTCAAGCTCGCATAGTATCACCACGATCTCTTCCTGTAGCCTTCTGAGTGGCCTCACGCCAATCGACTTCCGAGAGATGACGTCGAAGAAGTTGCATAGGCCAAATAGCGTTTCACGGACGTGCGCGTCCATGATCCCACGGATTGCAACTGGAAGTATCTGCGTCATCAGCACGTGACAGTCGTGAGACTTCATCCCGCTGAACTTCTGCTTCGCTGGGTCTAGGTATCTGCTTATCTTCCCCGCGTAACCATAAGGAAGTTTTACTCCTAGGAGGCAAGTGAAAAACTGCTCGATCTCCTCCTGACTTAGAGTGAAGCACGCGGGAGGGTAGTCATTTCCGGTCTTCTTGGCCTTTTTGCCTTTGCGACGACTTTCTGTGTCCTGCTTCGCCTCATCATCATCATCATCATCATCATCATCATCATCATCATCATCATCATCATCATCATATATAGCGTGAAGCTCCTGCCTGATGCCCATTGATTTCAAGTCTGCCCTTGCTTTCGGCCCATCTTTGGTCCTCTCTGGCATGTTGAGCAGGGTACCAAGCAGACTCTCGCACACGTTCTTCGTGATATGCATGACATCAAGGCTGTGAGGCACACGGTGGATCTTCCAGTACGGCAAGTCCCAGAAAACAGACCTCGTTTTCCATACCTTCAGCAGCGGCTCTGGCGCCTTTCGCTTCTTTCCCGGCTCTGGCGCCTTTTGCTTCTTTCCCGGCAGTGGGCAGTCTTTCCAATTTTTCAACAGCTTGTCTATTTCCTCGCCTCTCCTCGTACACGGGCGTTTTCGGGGTTCGGTTTCACCATCGAATAGATCCTTGCGTTTCCTCCACGGGTCATCGTCGCGAAGCCACCTTTGATGTCCCATGAACACGGTTTTCGAAGACCCGGGATCTCTATCTAGCTGGCGATACGTTGTGTCATCCATGCACCTTACGCATCCAGAAAATCCGTGGACTACCTGCCCCGCAAGATATCCGTAACCGAGATAGTCGTGCACCGTCGTGAGCAGTGCGGCTCTCATAGGGAAATATTCTTTCTCTGCGGCGTCCCACGTATTGGCTGGCGTTTTCCATAGCGTGTCAAGCTCCTCTTTCAGCAGCCCCAGATACAGATTGATGTCGTTCCCTGGTTGTTTCGGCCCTTCAATTAGCATACTCATGTGAATGTACTTCCTCTTCATGCACAACCAGGGGGGAAGGTTGTACATCCACACAAACACAGGCCAGGTGCTATGTGTGCTTCTCTGGCTGCCAAACGGATTGACTCCATCGGTGCTCGCGCCCAGCACGATGTTCCTTGGATCGTTCCCAAATTCTGGGTATTCGAAGTTCAACGCTTGCCACTGGCTCGCATCCTTAGGGTGACTCAGCATCTTGTCTTTTTTATCTATCTCCGGATCATTTGCGTCATCTTCTCGCTTCTTCTCCTCCCTATCCGCGTGCCAACGTAGGAGCTTTGCTACCTTAGGATCCACGAAATACCGCTGCAGACGAGGAGTGATCGGAAAGTACCACACCACTTTTCGAGGAGCTTTCTTCCTCTTCTTGTATCGAGTGACACCGCACACCGGACATATTGTAGACTCCGCGTGCTCGTCCCGATAAATGATGCAATTGTTCATGCACACATGGTATTTCACGTGCGGTAAATCCAGAGGACACACGATTTTCTTCGCCTCCTCCAAACTGGTCGGGCACTTGTTCCCCTTGGGAAGACGTTTGTGCCAGAATGACATGTTCTCGTCGAAGCATGCGTCGGTCATTTTGTGTTTTACCTTCATCTCCAGGGCCATGAGCGTTACTTTCAGGCGGGTATCCTCGGGCCTGCATCCTTCATACAATGGAGTAACCGCGTCTAACTCAAGTTGATCCATCTTGGCTTTCTCTCGGGCGGCAGCTCTTGCGTTATCCGTCTGCTTGAGAAGCAGCTCTTGAATATGAGGGTCCTGCACCCAGCCCATCGATGGTCCAGCGTCGTCTGCTCCGCCGGCATCATCATCTTCATGATCATGCCCGTCGCCTGCTCCGGCATCTTCCTCATCATCATGTCCTGCATCTTCTACATGATGACTGTGTACAGCATCACAGTCGTGATCATCTCCTGGGGATTCTTCGTCTTCTCGCCCGCCCGAGCCGCGGTGGTTGTCTTGCTGCCCTTCCTCATTTCTTGCCCGGACCGCATGGACGACTTCGTAGTCATCTTCATCACCTTGCCACCGATAGCCATCCATGAAACCACGCAACAGCAGGTGGTCCCGCACCTGCCCGGAATCCGGGTCCGCAATAAGGCTCTTCAGCTTGCATCTTCGACACGGACATCTTATCTCCGTCTCGTTCTTTTGAAGCATCTCGGCCTTCGCGGACCTCAAAAACCTATTCACGATGCCTTCGGTCATCGTGCGGACCATGGTCGCCTGCGGGGTAGAGCAAAACGATATTTTAGAACCAAACAAAAATTTGGCATGACCTTCCCTAAAAATAGGACCAAAAAGAATGCTTAATGCCAAAATTCTCGCCGAAACGGAAATGAATCAACATTCCGGCAAAATATTGGCAACTATCGCATATCAAATACCGGTACACCTCCAAACACAAACACATATGCAACACCACAAACATATGCAACACCACGAACATACATAGATCTAGCTAGGCCGTAAAAAGTGCATGTGCACATTGTTGTAAGGAGAACAACCTAAATATAGCTTCCCCCCTTACTTACCTATTAAAACAAGGTAATTTAACCACTTAATTTGAATGAATCTATGGTGGAAATGAGGTGAAAAAGAGGAGGCACCCGAGACAAGGAGGAGGTGGAGAGAATGAAGTGGGGAGAAAGTGAGTGTGTGGGTAGGAGAGGCTGTCCCAAATATCTTGTTGCTGCCCACTTACTAATGGCGCACCTCTTGCATGGTGCGCCATTAGTACTTACAACTACTAATGGCGCACTTGGGGAGGATGCGCCATTAGTATGTTTGGATAGGCGCACTAGTTCAAAAAAAAATCCTATACTAATGGCGCACCCACTGCCTGGTGCGCCATTAGTAGTTACAACTACTAATGGCGCACTTGGGCAGGATGCGCCATTAGTATGTTTGGATAGGCGCACTAGTTCAAAGAAAAATTCTATACTAATGGCGCACCTGCTGCCTAGTGCACCATTAGTAGTTACAACTACTAATGGCGCACTTTGCCGGGATGCGCCATTAGTATGTTTGGACAGGCGCACTAGTTAAAAAAAAATTTGATACTAATGGCGCACCCGTAGCATGGTGCGCCATTAGTTGTTTAAACTCTAATGGTGCATCAGATTGTGGTGCGCCATTAGTATATACTAATGGAGCACCATCTTTCTGGTGCGCCATTAGTGTCAATCCCATCTATAGCCATTTTCCTAGTAGTGCGGAAAGCTCTTGGGCTTCATCGTATCCGGTAGAGGAATTGAAGCAAACCCGGCCAAAATCCGAGCTCTATTACAATTGGATATTCCAAAAGACCTCAAGCAAATACAAAAACTAATCGGATGCGTAGCGGCCTTAAGTCACTTCATCTCCCGTTTGGAAGAAAAGGCTCTGCCCCTCTACCGCCTCCTCCGGCACACCGAACATTTTGAATGGACGGATGCTGCCACAGCCGGAGTCGAAGAAATAAAGGCCATACTGGCAACAAATCCGGTCCTGGCCGCGCCCAACCTGGGCGAACCTATGTTGTTATATATCGCAGCAACACATCAAGTTGTCGGCGCGGTACTCGTCGTCGAGCGAGAGACAGAAGGGCACAGATTCCCTCTTCAAAAACCAGTGTACTACGTATCCACTTTTCTAACTCCATGCAAGTCCCGGTACCCACATTATCAAAAGATAGCATATGCGGTGTTCATGGCATCCCGGAAGCTGCGACACTACTTTCAAGAGTGTTCCATAACGGTGGCCTCCGAAGTACCTCTCAACGATATTATAAACAATCACGACGCAACGGGCAGGATTGCAAAATGGGCTATTGAGCTCTTACCATTTGACATAACCTATAAACCACGGCGAGCTATAAAGTCGCAGATTCTGGCCGACTTCGTCGCCGAATGGACCGAAGCCGAACTCCCTAAAGAGTACGTCGCATATTCCAATTGGACCATGCATTTCGACGGATCCAAAATGCTGGCTGGCTTGGGGGCTGGCATCGTCCTGACGTCCCCAACTGGAGACACAATCCAATACGTACTTCAAATAATGTACATGGACTCCAATAACACAGCTGAATACGAGGCCCTTCTACATGGCCTCCGGATGGCAATCTCCATGGGCATTCAACGCCTAGAGGTGCGCGGGGATTCAAACCTCGCAATATCCCAAGTAAATGGAGACTTTGATGCCAAAGATCCAAAAATGGCAGCTTACCGCAACGCCGTCCTAAAAATGTCAGCTCGGTTCGAAGGACTCGAATTCCACCATGTAGCCCGGGATAATAACCAGGAAGCAGACGTGTTAGCACGCATCAGCGTGAAACGAGACGCCGTCCCTCCAAACATCTTCCTGGAACGGCTCTTCAAGCCATCTGTGTCATGGGAAGAGGAGTCCGGAAATAACAATCCGGAGCCAGCTGTATCACCGAACTCAGACCATTCTGACACAATCGGCGGCTCAGCCAATGAAATAACACCTTCAGCTCACGAAATAATGGCAGTAATTGCCCCGTGGACAGAACCATTCCTAGCCTACCTAATTCAGCAGGAACTTCCCGAAGACCAAAATGAGGCCCGCTGCATAGTTCGGCGATCTAAAGCCTACAAGGTGCATGAGGGAGAACTTTATAAGAAAAGCACAACCGGAGTCCTTCAAAGGTGTATCTCCGAAGAGGAGGGGCGGAATCTCCTGGCTGAAATTCATGCCGGACTCGGTGGGCACCACGCTGCAGCCTGGGCACTCGTAGGAAAGGCCTTCCGTACAAGATTTTATTGGCCGACAGCCCGGGCAGATGCTCAGGACTTAGTCCAACGATGCGTCGGTTGCCAGCTCTTTGCTAATCAGAGCCACATGCCACCCACCACCCTCAAAACTATACCCATTACCTGGCCATTCGCGGTCTGGGGGTTTGACATGGTTGGACCCCTTAAAGGGGGAACCCACAAGCACAAATACTTATTGGTCATGGTGGACAAATTCACCAAATGGATTGAGGCCAAGCCGGTTAAAACGGCAGAATCCGGACCGGTGATAGACTTCCTATCCGGGGTAGTACACCGTTTTGGCGTCCCCCATAGCATCATCACTGATAACGACACGAACTTCACTACTGACGAGGTTAAACTCTGGTGCAAAAACATGGGCATCAAGCTCGATTGCGCTTCAGTCTATCACCCCCAAACTAACGTTCAAGTCGAGCGAGCAAATGGTCTAGTCATGAGCGGCATCAAACCCAGACTAGTGCGGTCCCTCAAGGAATCTAACACGCACTGGGTAGAGGAGCTCGACTCCATACTCTGGGGGCTGCGGACCATGCCAAACCGAACTACTGGATTCACAACATTTTTCATGGTGTATGGCGCAGAGGCAGTTCTGCCTTGCAATATAATTCATGACTCACCTCGTGTGCGCATGTATGAAGTAAGAGAAGCCGAGTTGGATCGGCAGGACAGTTTGGACGCCTTAGAGGAGGAGCGGGACGTGGCAAAGGCTCGTTCCGCATTCTATCAGCAGCAGGCTCGAAGATATCAAAGCAGAGAAGTACGGGCCAAAACTTACAATGTCGGCGAACTCGTTCTACGCCTGCCGGACAAGAAAAAGGACAAACTGAAGCCCAAGTGGGAATGTCCCTTCATCATCGACCAAGTCCTGACCGGTGGAGCATACCGTCTACGTAAAGCATCTGACAACCGACTCGAGCCGAACCCATGGAACGCAGCCCGTCTCCGAAGATTCTACGCCTAAACATCGGACTCAGAGTTCGTCTCACTCCCCCGTCCACATTTTTATATTTTCTACTTTCTCTTGTCCCCCTCCTTCTTCCCACCTTTTTTTTCAATACCTTTTATAGGCTGATTTGCGCTTTGTTCGCACACACTTGATGTGCTCCTCGCACTCATTATACCTGGGGGCTTCTTTACCAGAAGCTTATTAATATGGGCTTCACGCCCAATACATGTGTCATACTTCCGCATGTACCTTTTATTCACCATTATATGCATCGATATGACTTAAGTTTTGGCCAAGCTGGGTTGCCTGTCTCCTGTGCTTACCCCTACGTTGCCGATTGTTCGGCTAGGAGGTAAAGGGAGCACCTCTGCGATTGTTACTGCCGGGTCAGCCGGATGTGTACCTCAGACTGGGTGAAGCCGAAAGCTAGCGTTCTTAAGAGAATATTCAGTCGGTGACTTGAAAGATGATTTATTACTTACTTATTTATAAGCCCCCAGATGATTTTTCTGCTATTTTTGCAGTCCGGCATTGCACCTTAGGGCATGCCTCCCAGGGAAAGGAACCCTTTACGGAACTATTCTCCCTGGAAGATGTTTCTTACTAACCATGTAATATAACATAACTAGTTGGGCACTTGTCTGATAAAGCAATTATGACCCCGACGCCTTGTCTCCATGCATGCCCCGGTTCTTTTATAACCGTAAGGGTATTTGGACACACTCCGGACTGTTGGGTCCCGAGGTTGAAGCGAAACGGTCCGCAAAGACAAACGATCTACAATCTGGCTAGAAGGCATCTTACATGTCATTTCAAATTACATCATCAAACCGACTGATTGTACTCCTCCTCAATCCCATCTAACAGGCTGTCTAATTTACAGTCCTGTTGGGAATATTTCGCGGCCAGTTCTACTTGGCCATACATCAAGCTCACAGGGATCTCCTTCCCATCATGCCCCGCAGGTCCGACCTCGGCCATGTGGTTTGGGTCAGCCTTCGGGTAGCGCGTCTTCACCATGGCCCAGGCCTCCCTGGCGCACTGACGGCAGGCCGATATCTTCCACAAACGGAGGCGTCGCCGTGCTCCCTGGAGCTTCTCAGCAAGCTCACCAAGGCCCTCGGGTAGGGAGACGGATGGCCATAAAGCCTGAACAACGCCACTCATCGCCTGCCGAACACGTTCGAACAATTGCGCCAGCTCGGGAAGTTGGTCACCTATTGACCCAGGCATTTCCTCCGCAGGGCGACTTGTGAGCACACCTAAAGACATATTTCTGTCAAACGACTTCCTCGCCGAATTCTTCTTTTCAAAGGAATTTGCTCAAGCACTTACTATAAATGCCGCGACGAAGTCGCTGATTCTCCTTCAAGGAGCCAGACAGCTGGGCCCGAACACCTTTCAGCTCTTCTCCTAGCTGGGAGTGGGCATCTTGGAGCTTGTTTCTCTCCTGCTGCACCTTCATAAGCACCCTCTCGCTAGCCTTTAACTGACGCCGTAGCTGTTGCTTGTCCGGATCTAGTCCGGCGCCCTTTGCAATATTATTGTCAGCTTCACGCCGCACTTTGTTAATTAATTATCTTTTCAAAGTACGTCTTACCAGCGGGGGTCTCTATGGCTCCCCCTGTGGCGGCCAGTGCGGCCTCAAGTTGGGCCTTACACTCTTGGAGCTCCTGGGACAGATGGGTATTCTTCGCCGTAAGATCCTGCATAAAAATTGATCCTTAAATTAGTTATTTTAACCATTTTATGTCTCGGGGGCTACTGGCATATATAACTATTAAAATTACTTACACGTATGTCTTTCACATACTGCTCCGTGGCTCTGGTTAACCCATCTTGAGCGGCACGGAGGTGCGCATTTCTCGCATCAAAGGCATTTAACGCCTCCGGGGAGAAACACACGTCACGAAGAACTGTCCGGCGACGCCTGTGATTCATGGCGCTCTCCACCTCAGACCGGGTGGCGGACAGCCTGTCGGCATCCTCCGTCGGAGGAGCGTCTGACTCATGCCTCTTATTCGCCTCCCCTTCCGGGACATGCGTTGGAGCATGGCTAGCGGAGGCTTGATTGGCAACATCTCCGGACACTGTCCAGCGAGCGCTCTTTCTGGAAAAGTTATGAGCATTAATATACCTCCGGGGAATCCTTCCCTTAAAAAATAGCGGTGCTCCGTACCGTTGCAGCGACATTTCAGTTCGCGTGGCACTCCTCTTCCGCCTGCTGGGCCGGACTGACCCTTGTTGGCCGGTCGCCGCGGGCTCGACCTCCCGCCGTAAAGGCGCTTCCTGTCGAACACCATTGGTGCACGGTGGTCAGAACTAAGCATTAAAGAAGTAACGGCGCTAGGACTTCGGTTGTACTCACCATTGAAGCCGGACACAAACCGGGGTAGTCAGCCATGATGGCGACTAAAGCATTATCTATGCTGAGCTGGTGGTACACCCCGTCGATCAGTTCCACCGCTAAGTCCGGATCCTCTTCGGAGGCCGGATCAAGGGACCTTTCTAGGTCTTCGGGTTGTGGGGCTGGGCTTTTTATGCCCTCCACATCCCGACGCAGTTCCTGTGTCAAAATCATACAATAAGACAATTGCCTTTAAAGGCACGGTTCAGATATGCATGCGACCGCTTACCTAGCTCCGAGGGTTGTTCATGGAAAATCCGTTCAGAGGATTCGTGCGGAGGAAGTCCTCCTTCTCCCCCTTGTACAAGCCGGACAGGATCTTCACCAGATCGTCGGCCGAGCCAGGTCCCTTGCGGCCGTGACGGGTGGCGTCGTCGTCTCCGTTGAAGTCCCACATGGGGTGGCCCCTATATTGGAGCGGCTGCACCCCACGCATAATGCATGTGTCCATGACTCCGATCATGGTTAATCCGGAATGGGCTAGCAGCCGTATCCGGCCCATCAAGTAATGGACGCTACTATCATCTTCTCGTCGAGGGCTCCGTGGGCGCCAACGTAGGCGTTTCTTCAGGGGAGCGTCGCTGAACTCCGGAAGGCCGATCCGGACTGGATCCGGCAGTGGAGTGTCCTCCATATAAAACCACTCCGAAGGCCAATCTTCGGGCGTCTTCTTCGGGGCTCAGACAGGTATCCGGTCCCGGCGATGCGCCATATTTCGGCTCCGCCCACTTGATATATCGACCCCTCGTAAGAGCGGGGTACGAGGCAAAACAGCCTCTTCCACAGCGCAAAATGGGGCTCAATGCCCAAGAACAGCTCACACAGAGCTACGCAGCCCGTGATGTGCAAAATGGAGGCAGGTGTAAGGTGATGAAGCTGGAGTCCGTAGTACTCCAGGAGCCCCTAGAGAAACGGATGTATAGGAAATCCGAGTCCCCTTATTAAGTAGGAGACGAAGCACACCCGCTCTCCTTTGGAGGGATTGGGGGCGCTCTCCGCCTGCTTCCCACCTTTGTAGGTGGCCAGTCCGGCTCGAACCGGAACCATGAAGGCCGGGGGAAGATATCCCTCTGCTTGGAGCGTCACTAACTCGCTGTGTGGGATTGAGCATCTCCTCCAATCTCTTGGCTTAGGGCTGGGAGCGCGAGAAGAGGAGCCGCGTCGACTGTCCATGTTGGAATGGGTTTGGTGTCAGATGCGCCTCGATGAGTGCTTGCGGAAGGAGGATGATGTGATTTGGATCTGGATCCTCGCCTCTCTTATAGGCAGCTTATTTGCGCAGCTAGGGGGTAAAACATAAAAATACCCTGGCTTTTCGCATTCGTGTGACGCGTGAAAGAAGACCATTATTGGACGCGGAAGCCAAGGAGCGCAGCATTTATGAAGCAACCGGACACTATCCGGCAAACACATGGATCATGAAGAAGAACCAGCCTTGCAAACGCCGAAGACAACATACGCGCCGGATTCGTCGTTATTGAAGCCTGGTTCGGGGGCTACTGAGGGAGTCCCAGACTAGGGGGTGTCCGGATAGCCGAACTACCATCATCGGTCGGACTCCAAGACTATGAAGATACAAGATTCAAGACTTCGTCCCGTGTCCGGATGGGACTTTCCTTGGCGTGGAAGGCAAGCTTGGCGATACGGATATGTAGATCTCCTACCATTGTAACCGACTCTGTGTAACCGTAGCCCTCTCCGGTGTCTATATAAACCGGATGGCTTTAGTCCATAGGACGAACAACAATCATACTATAGGCTAGCTTCTAGGGTTTAGCCTCCTTGATCTCGTGGTAGATCTACTCTTGTAACCCACATCATCAATATTAATCAAGAAGGACATAGGGTTTTACCTCCATCAAGAGGGCCCGAACCTGGGTAAAAACATCGTGTCCCTCGTCTCCTGTTACCATCCACCTAGACGCACAGTTCGGGACCCCCTACCCGAGATCCGCCGGTTTTGACACCGACAGCTTGTCTCTTGGGTTCGGAGAAACGCCGCAGAGTCTGCTTAATGGGCTTAAACCCTTTTAGGATGTTCAGGCTGTGCTTAGCCAGCCTGCATGGGATTCCTGGCATGTTTGAAGGGTGCCAGGCAAAAATGTCCCAATTGTCCCGCAGGAATTCTCTGAGTGCGGCATCTACATCGGGTTTTAGTTGTGCCCCGATGGAGGCCGTTTTTATGGGGTCCGTTGGATGGACTTGGAATTTGACTATTTCGTCCGCTGGTTTGAAAGAGGTGGACTTGGATCTCTTATCTAATATCACATAGTACATGTCCACCGTGGAGTGCAACGCAGTTAGTTCCTTGGCCGCTAGGGCTTCCGATAATGCCTCCAGGGCCAGTGCGACTGTCTTGTTTTCGGCGCGGAGCGCTGTGTCGGGATCACTTGCAAGAGTGATGATTCCGTTGGGTCCGGGCATTTTGAGCTTCATGTATCCATAATGGGGTATGGCTTGAAAAATTGTAAATGCTTCTCGTCCTAGCAGAGCATGGTATCCGCTGCTGAATGGGGCAACTTGAAATGTGACCTCCTCGGATCTGTAATTATCCGGCGTGCCGAACACCACATCCAGTGTGATTTTACCTGAACAGCACGCTTCTCGGCTTGGTATTATTCCTCTGAAGGTTGTGTTGCTTCGCTCAATGCGGCTCCAGTCTATTTCCATTTTTCGCAGGGTTTCCTCGTGGATGAGGTTAAGTCCACCACCGCCGTCCATGAGTACCTTTGTAAGTCTGAATCCGTCCACTATCGGACTGAGGACCAATGCGGCTGGTGCTCGGGCTGTCCGGAATTTAGGTTCGTCACTGGCATTAAAAGTAATAGCCGTGTCACTCCATGGGTTTATTGTTTCTACTTGGTAAACTTCGGTAAGGTTGCGGAGGGTTCGTTTCCTTGCATTGTTTGATGCGAAGGTCTCGAAGACTGTCGATACCATACTGGCATTTCTGTGGTGGTGTTCTTCGGATTCTGGAGTTATAAGCTCCTCGCCACTTCTGGCCACCTGCCGGAGTATCCAACATGCTCTAAGGCTATGAGTTGGTGTGACTTCCCCTGAACTATGAATTTTACAGGGTCCATTGAGCCATCCCTCCAGTACGGTTACATACCCTATAGAGGGTTTTTGTTTTTTGATGTTTGGCTCAGGTACCTGGCGATAATGCGCCCTTTTGTTTCGGACTCGTGTTGTAGTCAGGGCCGGATTGTCCCAGAATTTATCTTCGGTTTTCCGAACGCTTTCTGTCGCACAATACTTTCGTACTATGGATGTTAAGTCGGCGAAGCATGTAATTTCGCGGCGACCTATGGTGTTGAGGATTCCGGTGTCCGTGCAGTTGTTATAGAAGAATGAAATTGCTTCTTCCTCATGGCAGTCCTTTATCCTGTTCATAACCAGGAGGAATCTGGCCCAATAGTGGTGTACTGTTTCCCCGGGCACTTGCCGTATTTGGGATAAATCCCTTGTAGTTGGGTGGGCTGGTGGATTTAAATCCGGAACCTTGCCCGATAAAAGATTCAGGGGCCAAGAAGTTTCTGAATTCGGAAGCTTGATTTCTTGAACATTATTCAATGAATCAGGCCTGCTGCCTGACTTTAGGTTGAGGACTTGGGCAACATCCTCCCCTCCATGGGTATCCGGCTTGGAGGGGTCGGGAATCCGGACACATCTGGTCCTTAGAGCGGGCGAAGATGCGCTGCATTGTTCCTCCACCACTTCAACGTCGTGGGTGACCTGGGGATAGTCGATCTCTCTCTGATCGGGTTTAAGCCCAATCTGGCCGTAATCTATAGCGACTCCCAGGGCGGCAATGCGATCTAGGAGCTCATTCAAGGAAGAGAGATCCATCAGATCTAACTGCTCGGCGAGTTCCGAGCTGATGTGAAGATTACTTTCGATGGCCCAAGAGGTCATCATCGGCACGGCGGCCGAACAGGCGGTCATCAAGAACCTACCTAGCCGGAGAGTTTGGCCGACAGCCAAAGCCCCTTCAGCAACAGCGCCGTCTTTAAATACGGGGTGCGGCATCCTTCCTGATGGTGAAGACACAGAGGAACTCTCAATGAAAGCATCAATGTCGGTGTCAAAACCGGCGGATCTCAGGTAGGGGGTCCCGAACTGTGCGTCTAGGCAGATGGTAACAGGAGACAAGGGACACGATGTTTTTACACAGGTTCGGGCCCTCTTGATGGAGGTAAAACCCTACTCCTGCTTGATTAATATTGATGATATGGGTAGTACAAGAGTGGATCTACCACGAGATCAGAGAGGCTAAACCCTAGAAGCTAGCCTATGGTATGATTGTTGTTCGTCCTACGGACTAAAACTCTCCGGTTTATATAGACACCGGAGAGGGCTAGGGTTACACAGAGTCGGTTACAATGGGAGGAGATCTTCATATCGTATCGCCAAGCTTGCCTTCCATGCCAAGGAAAGTCCCATCCGGACATGGGACAGAGTCTTCAATCTTGTATCTTCGTAGTCTGGGAGTCCGACCGAACGTCATAGTCCGGCCATGCGGACACCCCCTAATCCAGGACTCCCTCAATGACTTTCAGAACAGGATTGATGTACCACTCTGGTGCAGACCGTACTCTGGAAGACCTACGAGGTTTTGTAGTAACTTGATCTGAAGTTTCATGATCATCATCATTAGCTTCATCACTAATTGGTGTAGGAATCACCGGAACTAATTTATGTGATTAACTAGTTTCCAATTCGGGACAAGGTACAATTACCTTATCAAGCTCTACTTTCTTCCCACTCACTTCTTTCGAGAGAAGCTCCTTCTCTAGAAAGGATCCATTCTAGCAACGAATATCTTGCCTTCGGATCTGTGATAGAAGGTGTACCCAACAGTTTCCTTTGGGTATTTTATGAACATGCACTTCTCCGATTTGGGTTCGAGCTTATCAGGTTGAAACTTTTTCACTAAGCATCACAGTCCAAAACTTTAATAAACGAAAACTTTGGTTTCTTGCCAAACCACAGTTCATAAGGCATCGTCTCAACGGATTTTGATGGTGCCCTATTTAAAGTGAATGCAGCTATCCCTAATGCATAACCCCAAAACGATAGTGGTAAATCGGTAAGAGACATCATAGATTGCACCATATCTAGTAAAGTACGATTACGACGTTCGGACACACCATTGCATTGTAGTGTTCTAGGTGGCGTGAGTTGCGAAACTATTCCACATTGTTTCAAATGAATATCAAACTCATAACTCAAATATTCTCCTCCACGATCAGATCGTAGAAACTTTATTTTCTTGTTACGATGATTCTCCACTTCACTCTGAAATTCTTTGAACTTTTCAAATGTTTCAGACTTGTGTTTCATTAAGTAGATATACCCATATCTGCTCAAATCATCTGTGAAGGTCAGAAAATAACGATACCCGCCGCGAGCCTCAACACTCAACGGATCGCATACATTAGTATGTATTATTTCCTATAAGTCAGTTGCTCGCTCAGTTGTTCCAGAGAACAGAGTCTTAGTCATCTTGCCCATAAGGCACGGTTTGCAAGCATCAAATTATTCATAATCAAGTGATTCCAAAAATCCATCTTTATGGAGTTTCTTCATGCGCTTTACACCAATATGACCCAAACGGCAGTGCCACAAATAAGTTGCACTATAATTATTAACTTTGCATCTTTTGGCATCAATATTATGAATATGTGTATCACTACGATCGAGATCCAACAAACTATTTTCATTGGGTGTGATCGAAGGTTTTATTCATGTAAACAGAACAACAATTATTCTCTGACTTTAAATTAATAACGTATTGTAATAAACATGATCAAGTCATATTCACGCTCAACGCAAACGCCAAATAACATTTATTTAGGTTTAACACTAATCCCAAAAGTATAGGGAGTGTGTGATGATGATCATATCAATCTTGGAACTACTTCCAACACTCATCGTCACTTCCCCCTCAACTAGTCTCTCTTTATTCTGTAACTCTTGTTTCGAGTTACTAATCTTAGCAACCGAACAAGTATCAAACACTCAGGGGCTACTATAAACACTAGTAAGGCACACATCAATAACCTGTATATCAAATATACCCTTATTCACTTTGCCATCCTTCTTATCCACCAAATATTCAGGGCATTTTCGCTTCCAGTGACCATTTCCTTTGCAGTGTAAGCACTCAGTTTCAGGCTTTGGTCCAGCTTTGGGCTTCTTCGCCGGAGTGACAATTTGCTTGTCATTCTACTTGAAGTTCCCTTTCTTTCCCTTTGCCCTTCTCTTGAAACTAGTGGCCTTGTCAATCATCAACACTTGATGCTCTTTCTTGATTTCTACCTTAATCGATTTCAACATCACGAAGAGCTTGGGAATCGTTTTCGTCATCCCTTGCATACTATAGTTCATCACGAAGTTCTAGTAACTTGGTGATGGTGACTAGAGAACTCTGTCAATCACTATCTTATCTAGAAGATTAACTCCCACTTGATGCAAGCAATTGTAGTACCCAGACAATCTGAGCACATGCTCACTGCTTGAGCTATTCTCCTCCATCTTTTAGCTATAGAACTTGTTGGAGACTTCATATCTCTCAACATGGATATTTGCTTGAAATATTAACTTCAACTCCTGGAACGTCTCATATGGTCAATGACGTTCAAAACGTCTTTGAAGTCCCGATTCTAAGACGTTAAGCATGGTGCACTAAACTATCAAGTAGTCATCATATTGAGCTAGCCAATCGTTCATAACGTCTGCATCTGTTCCTGAAATAGGTCTGTCACCTAGCGGTGCATCAAGGACATAATTCTTCTGTGCAGCAATGAGGATAAACCTCAGATCACGGATCCAATCCGCATCATTGCTACTAACATCTTTCAACATATTTTTCTCTAGGAACATATCTAAATAAAAATAGGGAAGCAATAACGCGAGCTATTGATCTACAACATTATTTGCAAAATACTCTCAGGATTAAGTTCATGATAAATTAAAGTTCAATTAATCATATTACTTAAGAACTCCCACTTAGATAGACATCCCTCTAATCATCTAAGTGATCACATGATCCAAATCAACTAAACCATGTCTGATCATCACGTGAGATGGAGTAGTTTTCAACGGTGAACATCACTATGTTGATCATATCTACTATATGATTCACGCTCGACCTTTCGGTCACAGTGTTCCGAGGCCATATCTGTATATGCTAGGCTCGTCAAGTTTAACCTGAGTATTCCGCGTGTGCAACTGTTTTGCACCTGTTGTATTTGAACGTAGAGCCTATCACACCCGATCATCACGTGGTGTCTCAGCACGAAGAACTTTTGCAACGGTGCATACTCAGGGAGAACACTTCTTGATAATTAGTGAGAGATCATCTCATAATGCTACCGTCAATCAAAGCAAGATAAGATGCATAAAGGATAAACATCACATGCAATCAATATAAGTGATATGATATGGCCATCATCATCTTGTGCTTGTGATCTCCATCTCCAAAGCACCGTTGTGATCACCATCGTCACCGGCGTGACACCTTGATCTCCATCGTAGCATCGTTGTCGTTTCGCCATCTATTGGTTCTACGACTATCACTACCGCTTAGTGATAAAGTAAAGCAATTACAGGGCGCTTGCATTTCATACAATAAAGCGACAACCATATGGCTCCTGCCAGTTGCTGATAACTCGGTTACAAAACATGATCATCTCATACAATAAAATATAGCATCACGCCTTGACCATATCACATCACAACATGCCTTGCAAAAACAAGTTAGACGTCCTCTACTTTGTTGTTGCAAATTTTACGTTGCTGCTACGGGCTGAGCAAGAACCGTTCTTACCTACGCATAAAAACCACAACGATAGTTCGTCAAGTTAGCTATTTCAACCTTCTCCAGGACCGGGCGTAGCCACACTCGGTTCAACTAAAGTTGGAGAAACTGACACCCGCCAGCCACCTGTGTGCAAATCACGTCGGTAGAACCAGTCTCGTGTAAGCGTACGCATAATGTCGGTCCGGGACGCTTCATCCAACAATACCGCCGAACCAAAGTATGACATGCTGGTAAGCAGTATGACTTGTATCGCCCACGACTCACTTGTGTTCTACTCATGCATATAACATCTACGCATAAAACCAGGCTCGGATGCCACTTTTGGGGAACATAGTAATTTCAAAATTTTCCTACGCACACGCAAGATCATGGTGATGCATAGCAATGAGAGGGAAAACTGTTATCCACATACCCTCGTAGACCGAAAGAGGAAGCGTTAGCACAACACGGTTGATGTAGTCGTACGTCTTCACGATCCGACCAATCCAAGTACCGATCGTACGACACCTCCGAGTTCAGCACACGTTCAGCTCGATGACGTCCCGCGAACTTCGATCCAGCAGAGCTTCACAGGAGAGTTCCGTCAGCACAACGGTGTGATGACGGTGATGATGTTGCTACCGACGGAGCGCTTCGCCTGAGCACCGCTACGATATGACCGATGTGGAATATGGTGGAGGGGGGCACCGCACACGGCTCGGAGAGATCAACAGATCAACTTGTGTGTCTAGAGGTGCCCCCTGACCCCGTATATAAAGGAGCAAGGGGAGGGGGCCGGCGGCCTCATAGGGTGTGCCCCAAGGGGGGCGGGAATCCTACTCCTACTAGGAGTAGGTTCCCCTTTTCCTAGTCCAACTAGGAGGGGAAGGAAAGAGGAGGAGGGGAGAAGGAAAGAGGGGGCCGACCCCCAAAACCCTAAACCAATTCGGTTTGGACTAGGGGGGCGCACCCCACACTTCCTTGCTGCCCTCTATTTCCACTAAGGCTCATGAAGGCACATTGACCCTCCCGGCGAATTCCTGTAACTCTCCGGTACTCCGAAAAATACCCGAATCACTCGGAACCTTTCCAGTGTCCAAATATAGTCGTCCAATATATCTATCTTTACGTCTCGACCATTTCGAGACTCCTCGTCATGTCCCTGATCTCATCCGGGACTCCGAACTACCTTCGGTACATCAAAACACATTACTCATAATATAAATCGTCACCCAACTTTAAGCGTGCGGACCCTACGGGTTCGAGAACTATGTAGAGATGACCGAGACACGTTTCCGGTCAACAACCAATAGCGGAACCTAGATGCTCATATTGGTTCCCACATAATGTACGAAGATCTTTATCGGTCAAACCGCATAACAACATACATTGTTCCTTTTGTCATCGGTATGTTACTTGCCCGATATTCGATCGTCGGTATCTCAATACCTAGTTCAATCTCGTTAACGACAAGTCTCTTTACTCGTTATCTAATGCATCATCCCGCAACTAACTCATTAGTCACATTGCTTGCAAGGCTTATAGTGATGTGCATTACCGAGAGGGCCCAGAGATACCTCTCTGACAATCGGAGTGACAAATCCTAATCTCGAAATACGCCAACTCAACATGTACCTTCGGTCACACATGTAGAGCTCCTTTATAATCACCCAGTTATGTTGTGACATTTGGTAGCACACAAAGTGTTCCTCCGGTAAATGGGAGTTGCATAATCTCATAGTCATAGGAACATGTATAAGTCATGAAGAAAGCAATAGCAACATACTAAACGATCAAGTGCTAAGATAATGGAATGGGTCAAGTCAATCACATCATTCTCCTAATGATGTGATCCTGTTAATCAAATGACAACTCATGTCTATGGCTAGGAAACATAACCATCTTTGATCAATGAGCTAGTCAAATAGAGGCATACTAGTGACACTCTATTTGTCTATGTATTCACACATGTATCATGTTTCGGGTTAATACAATTCTAGCATGAATAATAAACATTTATCATGATATGAGGAAATAAATAATAACTTTATTATTGCCTCTAGGGCATATTTCCTTCACTTATTGTGTTGCCTCCCAACGTATTCACCTTTTGGTGATGTCAACAATAATAATCCATGCTAACTTACATCCAATTGGATATATATATCATGATCTTTCAAACACAAGGAGCTTGCCAAAGGATAAAATGAAAAAGGGAAAGGTGAGGATCACCTTGACTCAAGAATAAAGTAAAAACATAAAGTAAAATATAGGCCCTTCGCAGAGGGAAGCACAGGTTGTCATGTGCATTTAGGGTTGGATGCACAAAATCTTAATGCAAAAGAACGTCACTTTATATTGCCCCTTGTATGTGGACCTTTATTATGCAGTCCGTCGCTTTTATATTACTTCCATAACAATATCGTACAAAGCTTATTTTCTCTGCACTAATAAGTCATACATATTTAGATAACAATTTTTATTGCTTGCAACATGACACCTTTCTTGAAGGATCTTCCTCAATCCATAGGTAGGTATGGTGGACTCTCATAGCAAAACTGAGTTTAAGGATATTTGGAAGCACAAGTAGTATCTCTACTTGGTGCAAGGGAATTGGCTAGCATGAGGGGGAAAGGCAAGCTCAACATGTTTGGAAGGTCAATGACAATATACTTTAACTGAGATGTGAGAAAACATAAACCATTATGTTGTCTTCCTTGTCCAACATTAACTCTTTTAGCATGTCATACTTAATGAGTGCTCCCAATCATAAAAGGTGTCCAAGATAATATATCTGTATGTGAACCTGTCTTTCCTTATCACTTCCTATTAATTGCAATGATGACCAAAACTACGTTTATCAACTCTCAACAACTTTTATGCCTCATACTTTCTATATGTGAAGTCATCACTAACCATAAGATCAATATGAACTCTTTTATTCTTTCTACTTCCTCAAGATCATAGCAACATAGAAAAGCCCTTGACTCAACACTAATCTTTATTATAGATAGCTCACGAACTCGATTACAAAAAGAGATCACAGAGCAAAACTCAAAACTAGTTGATATCAAAACTTCAATCTACTAGATCAAGATACTACTAAAAGGATCGAACTAAATAAAACAGTAAAGATAGGAGTGTGATGGTGATACGATACCAGGGCACCTCCCCCAAGCTTGGCAGTTGCCAAGGGGAGTGCCCATACCCATGTAATTATGTCCTCGGAGGTGGTGAAGTAGGAGTTGTTGAAGATGCAGGCTTGTTCCTCAATTTACGCTTGAGTATAATATTTTGCTCCTTCACGTCCTCGATCTCCTGCTCAAGGCTTAATACTCTTTTGCATAATTCTTGTTTATTTTCTTGCAAGAAACGAAAAGGGCTAAACTCGATCTTTGGCTTCTTTGCTCTATCAGGGAGGCTTGACTTTTTAAACTCCGCGTGCATGTCCCCACGCTGAGTTAATGGGGCTTTGTCTTTGTCTGAACTCGTCTCCTCCTTTACTTTAGGCTCATAGTCTTCCTCTTCTTCGAAGGTCCAGCCATCATGCTCCAAGTCCCCGTAGACCTTAGGGTCTGCGAGGTAATCAGCCACATAACTTTCCCCTTCCGCATCCTGAGACGTAATATTTCTCTAAATCTGAAACAGAAATAGCTCGAAACGAAAACAGAGGATATTTGCGTGATCCGGTGATCAAAACCTTCGGGAGTATATATAATGAATTTTTAATGACCGAAATACGTAACATGCAAGAAAACGGAGTCCGGGAGGCACATGAGGTGCCCAGGAGATAGGGGGGCACACCCAGTAAGGGTGGGCGCGCCCTCCACTCTCATGGGGGCCTCGTGTCCCTTTCAGACTACTTATTTCTTCCTAAAATTCTTAAATATTCCAAAACTGATAAAAATTGCCATTGGAGTTGTTTTGGAGTCAGTTTACTTACCGTACCACATACCTATTCCTTTTCAGAGTCTGGAACATTCTGGAAAGTGTCCCTTATGTATTCCTCCGGGGTTACGGTTTCAATAATATTAGTTTCAACATTGATAGGATTACCTGAAATATAATGTTTAATTCTTTGACCGTTTACCACCCTCGAACTTGTGCTTTCAAAGTTGTTGATTTTTATGGCACCAGAATGATAGACCTCCTCGATAATGTAAGGACCTTCCCATTTAGAGAGAAGTTTTCCTGCAAAAAATCTTAAACGAGAGTTGAATAATAACACGTAATCTCCTACGTTAAACTCACACGTTTGTATCCTTTTGTCATGCCAGCGTTTGACTTTTTCTTTGAATAGCTTGGCATTCTCATAGGCTTGGGTTCTCCATTCATCAAGTGAGCTAATATCAAACAACCTGTTCTCACCAGCAAGTTTGAAGTCATAGTTGAGCTCTTTAATAGCCCAATATGCTTTATGTTCAAGTTCAAGATGTAAATGACACGCTTTTCCATAAACCATTTTATATGGAGACATACCCATAGGCTTTTTGTATGCAATTCTATAGGCCCATAATGCATCATCAAGTTTTCTGGACCAATTCTTTCTAGATCTATTCACAGTATTTTGCAAAACTAATTTGAACTCTCTATTTCTCAACTCTACTTGACCACTAGACTGCGGATGATAAGGAGATGCGATTCTATGGTTGACATCATACTTAGCAAGCATCTTACGGCAAGCACCATGAATAAAATGTGAACCACCATCAGTCATAAGATATCTAGGGACTCCAAACCTCGGAAAAATAACTTCTTTAAGCATTTTAATAGAAGTGTTATGATCAGCACTACTAGTTGGAATAGCTTCTACCCACTTAGTAACGTAATCAACAACAACTAAAAAATGTGTGTAACCATTAGAGGCAGGAAAAGGTCCCATATAATCAAAGCCCCAAACATCAAACGGTTCAATCACAAGAGAGTAATTCATAGGCATTTCTTGATGTCTACTAATGTTACCTATTCTTTGACATTCATCACAAGATAAGACAAACTTACGAGCATCTTTGAAGAGAGTAGGCCAATAAAAACTAGATTGTAGTACCTTGTGTGCAGTTCTATCTCCAGCGTGGTGTCCTCCATAAGTTTCAGAGTGACACTTGCATAGGATCTGTTCATGTTCATGCTCAGGCACACAACGTCTAATAACACCATCTACTCCTTTATAAAGGTGTGGATCATCCCAGAAGTAATGTCTTAAATCATAAAAGAAGTTTTTCTTTGGCTGGTATGTGAAACTAGGCGGTATAAATTTAGCAACAATGTAATTAGCATAATCAGCATACCGAGGAGCAGTACGAGAAGCATTAATGACCGATAATTGTTCATCAGGAAAGCTATCATCAATAGGCAGTGGGTCATCAAGAACATTCTCTAACCTAGATAAGTTGTCCGCAACGGGGTTCTCAGCTCCCTTTCTATCAATAATATGCAAATCAAATTCTTGGAACAAGAGAACCCATCTAATGAGTATAGGCTTAGCATCTGTCTTTTCCATAAGATATTTAATAGCAGCATGATCAATGTGAATAGTAACTTTGGAATCAACAATATAAGGTCTAAACTTATCACATGCAAAGACAACTGCTAAGAACTCTTTTTCAGTAGTAGCATAATTTCTCTGGGCAATATCAAGAGTCTTACTAGCATACTGGATAACATTCAATTTCTTATCGACTCTTTGCCCTAGAACAACACCTACAACATAATCGCTAGCATCACACATAATTTCAAAAGGTAAATTCCAATCAGGTGGCTGAACAATAGGTGCAGTGATCAAAGATTTCTTAAGTATTTCAAATGCTTCTACACAATCATCATCAAAGACAAAAGGAATATCTTTCTGCAATAAATTAGTCAGAGGCCTAGAGATTTTAGAAAAGTCCTTAATGAACCTCCTATAAAAACCGGCATGACCAAGGAAACTTTCTTATACCTTTTATGTCCTTGGGACATGGCATCTTTTCAATAGCATCAACTTTAGCCTTATCAACTTCAATACCTCTCTCGGAAATCTTGTGCCCCAAGACAATGCCTTCATTAACCATAAAGTGACACTTTTCCCAATTCAAGACAAGACTAGTGTCTTTGCATCTCTGCAAAACTCGATCAAGGTTGCTCAAACAATCATCAAAAGAGGATCCATAAACGGAGAAGTCATCCATGAATACCTCACAAATCTTTTCACAAAAATCAGAGAATATAGCCATCATGCATCTTTGAAAGGTAGCAGGTGCATTCTATAAGCAAAAGTACCAAAAGGGCAAGTAAAGGTAGTTTTCGATTGATCCCCAGCTGACACAGGTATTTGAGAGAAACCAAAATAACCATCTAGAAAGCAGAAATGAGTGTGTTTTGATAGTTTGTCTAGCATTTGATCAATAAAAGGTAAAGGGTAATGATCTTTCTTAGTAGCCTTATTTAATTTACGGAAATCAATTACCATCCTATAACCTGTAATAATTCTTTGTGGGATCAATTCATCTTTATCATTTGGAACAACGGTAATACCTCCCTTTTTAGGAACACAATGGACAGGGCTTACCCAATCACTATCAGCAACGGGATAAATTATACCTGCCTCAAGGAGCTTTAGTATCTCCTTTCTTACCACTTCTTTCATCTTGGGATTCAGTCATCATTGAGGATCTCTAACTGGTTTGGCATCGTCCTCCAATTTAATTTTGTGTTGGCATAACGTGGGACTAATGCCCATAAGATCATCCAGAGTATATCCAATGGCAGCTCGGTGCTTCTTCAGAGTTTTCAATAATCTTTCTTCTTCTTGCTATGAAAGGTTAGAACTAATAATAACATGATATATTTTCTTTTCATCAAGATAAACATACTTAAGATTAGCAGGTAATGGTTTGAGTTCAAACACGGGATCACCCTTGGGTGGAGGGGGATCCCCAAGAATTTCAACAGGAAGATTATGTTTCAGCATAGGTTCCTGTTTAAGGAACACTTCATCTATTTCCCTTCTTTCCTTCAAAAACATATCATTTTCATGGTCTAGCTAGTAGTGTTCTAACGGATCAGTAGGAGGCACAACAATGGAAGCAAGACCAATAATCTCATCCTTACTAGGTGGTTCCCTATCATGAGGTTGTCTACAAAACTTGGCAAAATTAAACTCATGAGATATACCATCTAAGCCAACGATGACAGTGTCTTTTTCACAATCAATATTAGCACTAGCTGTATTCAAGAAGGGTCTACCAAAAATAATGGGACAAAAATCATCTTGTGGGGAACCAAGAACAAGAAAATCAGCAGGGTATTTAACCTTCCCACACAACACTTCAACATCTCTAACAATTCCAACTGGTTTAATGGTATCCCTATTAGCAAGCTTAATAGTAACATTAATGTCTTCTAATTCAACGGGTGCAATGTCGTGCATAATTTCTTAATATAAGGTATAAGGTATTGCACTAGCACTAGCACCCATATCACATAAGGCATGATAACAATGATCTCCTATTTTAACAGAAATAATAGGCATGCCTACGACAGGTCTATGTATCTTAGTATCTGGTCTAGCAATATCAGCAGATTCATCACAGAAATAAATAACATGCCCATCTAAATCATCATCCAAGAGATCTTTTAACCATAGCAATACTATGTTCAACATTGATTTGCTCAGGAGGTGTATAAGTCCTAGTATTACTGTTACGAACAACAATCGAAGTTTTAGCATGATCCTTTATCCTAACAGGAAATGGGGGTTTCTCAACATAAGTAGTAGGAACAATAGGATCACTATAGGTGATAGTCTTTTCTTCAAGTGTAATAGGTGCAACTACTTTCACTTCAACAGGAGGATTATATTTAAACCACTTCTCTTTAGGGAGATCAATGTGAGTAGCAAAAGATTCACAGAAAGAAGCTACTATCTCAGAGTCAAGTCCATACTTAGCGCTAAATCCACAAAAAGCATCGGTATCCATAAAAGATTTAACACAATTGAACTTAGGTGTCATACCTGACTCCTTACCATCGTCGGCACCCCAATCTTCAGAGTTGCATTTGATTATTTCCAATAAGTCCCATTTGAAATCAATAGTCTTCAGCATATAAGAACCAACATAGGAAGTATCGAGCAGGTTGCGATCATTAAGAGAAAGCCGAGCATAAATTTTTTGAATAATCATTTCTCGGGAGAGCTCATGATTGGGGCATGAATATAACATTGACTGAAGCCCCCCCAAGCTTGAGCGATGCTTTCTCCTTCGCGAGGCCAGGATGAACAAGATGCATAGGATAGAACTTCTGGTGAAATTCCAACTTCAATCGTTTGTAATTCCAAGATCTCGTATCATCACATAGCCTATACCACGTCAATGCATCTCCCTTCAAAGATAAAGGGAAGACCTTCCTTTTGACAACATCATCGGGAATACCTGCAAGCTTAAATAATCCACAAACTTCATCCACAAAGATAAGGTGTAAATCGGGATGCAATGTTAATGGATTACCTAGCAGTTTCTCTATCATACCCGAAGGAATCTCAAAGTAAATGTTTTCATAAAGTTCAGTAGGTTGAGGACCAACTCTTTTCTCTTCTGGTCAGGGTGAAGATACCCCGAACAAGCCCCTCAGAGGATTAGTTTCCATATTGACAAGTAACAGAAAATTTCAGCACACTATATAAATGTTTCGTTACCAAGTTCCACTCACCAAAAGCGCCACACTCCCCGGAAACGGCGCCAGAAAAGAGTCTTGATGACCCACAAGTGTAGGGTATCTACCGTAGTCCTTTCGATAAGTAAGAGTGTCGAACCCAACGAGGAGCAGAAGGAAATGATAAACAATTTTCAGTAAGGTTTTCTCTACAAGCACTAAAATTGTAGGTAACAGGTAGTTTTGTGATAAGATAAATTGTAACTAGTAACAAGTAAATAAAGTGCAGCAATGTGGCCCAATACTTTATGTAGCAAAGGATAATCCTGGACAATTTCTAATAATGAGAAAGGAGCTCCCAAGGACATATGGGAATTATCGTCAAGCTAGTTTTCATCACGTTCATATGATTCGCGTTTGGTACTTTGATAATTTGATATGTGGGTGGACCGGTGCTTGGGTACTGCCCTTACTTGGACAATCATCCCACTTATGATTAACCCCTATTGCAAGCATCCGCAACTACAAAATAAGTATTAAGGTAAACCTAACCACATCATTAAACACATGGATCCAAATCAGCCCCTAACGAAGCAACGCATAAACTAGGGTTTAAGCTTCTGTCACTCTAGCAACCCATCATCTACTTATTACTTCCCAATGCCTTCCTCTAGGCCCAAATAATGGTGTAGTGTCATGTAGTCGACGTTCACATGAAACCACTAGAGGAAAAGACAACATACATCTCATGAAAATATCGAACGAATACCAAATTCACATGACTACTAATAGCAAGACTTCACCCATGTCCTCAGGAACAAACGTAACTACTCACAAAGCATATTCATGTTCATAATCAGAGGAGTAATAATATGCATAAAGGATCTGAACATATGATCTTCCACCCAGTAAACGAATTAGCATCAACTACAAGGAGTAATCAACAATACTAGCAACCCACAGGTACCCATTTGTGGTTTTGATACAAGATTGGATACAAGAGATGAACTAGGTTTTTGAGAGGAGATGGTGCTGGTGAAGATGTTGATGGAGATTGACCCCCTCCCGATGAGAGGATTGTTGGTGATGACGTTGGTGATGATTTCCCCCTCGCGGAGGGAAGTGTCACCGGTAGAACAGCTCCGCCGGAGCCCTAGATTGGTTCCACCAATGTTCCGCCTCGTGGCGGCGGAGTTACGTCCCGTAAGCTTGCCCCCGATTTTTTCCAGGGTAAAAGCTCTCATATAGCAGAAGATGGACACCGGGGGCCCACCAGGGGGCCCAGGAGACAGGGGGCGCACCCAGTAGGGGGGGCGCCCCCACCCTCTAGGTGAAGGTGTGGGCCCCCTGATGTATTTCTTTCACTCAATAATTCTTATTAATTCCAAAAACATGTTTCGTGGAGTTTTCAGGATTTTTGGAGCAGTGCAGAATAGGTTTCCAATGTTTGTTCCTTTTCCAGCCAGAATTCCAGCTGCCGTCATTCCCCCTCTTCATGGTTCCGCCAAGGTTCCGCCTCGTGGCGGCGGAGTTTCGTCCCGTAAGCTTGCCCATGATTTTTCTAGGGTAAAAGCCTTCATATAGCAGAAGATGGACACCGGAGGGCCACCAAGGGGCCCAGGAGATAGGGGCGCGCCCAGTAGGGGTGGGCGCGCCCCCCACCCTCCTGGCCAGGGTGTGGGCCCCCTCTGGTGTTTCTTTCGCTCAATAATTCTTATTAATTCCAAAAATAAGTTCCGTGGAGTTTGAGGATTTTTGGAGCTGTGCAGAATAGGTTTCTAATGTTTCCTCCTTTTCCAGCCAGAATTCCAGCTACTGGCATCCCCCTCTTCGTTGTAAACCTTGTAAAATAAGAGAGAATAGCCATAATTACTGAGATATTATGTGTAATAACATCCCATAATGCAATAAATATTGATATAAAATCATGATGCAAAATGGACGTATCACCTACCAAGGTTAAGGAGTGGTGTGGCGCAATGTATTGTTAGTTTTGAGCTGGTGTTCCCACCATCCTTCTTCAATATCATGACGCACGTCCTAGTTCATGTAGTCGACGAGATTGTCATTCTGGGCCCTGTATTTCTACACAATATGTTCCCCTATGAGAGGTTCATGGGAGTCCTAAATAAATATGTTTGTAACCGCGCTAGGCCAGAAGGAAGCATCTCCATGGGCCATCAAACAGAGGATGTCATTGGGTTTTGTGTTGACTTCATTCCTGACCTTAAGAAGATTGGTCTCCCTCAATCGCGGTATTAGGGGAGACTAAGTGGAAAAGGCATGCTAGGAGGGGACTCAATAATATGTAGGTACGTGCATTCTTGGTCTCAAGCACACTACACAGTTCTATAGAATCCTACCTTGGTGACCCCGTATGTCGATGAACAGAAGAACATTCTGCGCTTCAAACACCCGGAGTAGTGTGACGACTAGATTACATGTGAACGCATCAGGACTTTCAGCAGTTGGTTGCAAACACGTCTCAGGGGTGACAACACTGTTTCTGATGAGCTGTACTCGTTGGCCAGGGGACCATCTTCAACTGTATTGACTTACAAAGGGTACGCGATAAATGGGAATACATTTTACACGATCGCCCAAGATCAAAAGAGCACCAACCAAAACAGTGGTGTCCTCTTTGATGCAACAACCAGAAGGGGAAATGACACATATTATGCTTACCTAGTGGACATATGGGAACTTGACTATGGACATGATTTTAAGGTCCCTTTGTTTTAGTGCGAATGGGTCCATCTGTCAGGAGGCGTTGTACAGATAGACCCACAGTATGGAACGCCAACAGTGGATCTGAACAATCTTGGGTACACAGACGAACAATTCGTCCTAGCCAATGATGTGGTGCAGGTTTTCTATGTGAAGGATATGACTAGCAAACCGAGAAAAAGAAAAGATAAGGAAGCGAATAGATCATACGATGATCCAAAGTGCCACATAGTTCTTTCAGAAAAAAGATACATCGTGGGATTGGAGGGCAAGACAAACATGTCTGAAGATTATGAAAAGTTTCACGAAATTCCTCCCTTCAAAGTCAAGGCTGACCCAAGCACCTTGTTAAACGATGAAGATTATCCATGGTTACAGTGCAATAAGCAAAGGACACTGATAACCCACACGTAGAGGGGATCGCAACAATTTTCGAGTGTAGAGTATTCAAGCCAAATTTATTGATTCGACACAAGGGCAGCCAAAGAATATTCTCAAGTATTAGCAGTTGAGTTATCAATTCAACCACACCTGGATAACTTAGTATCTGCAGCAAAGTATTTAGTAGCAAAGTAGTATGGAAGTAACGGTAACAGTGATAAAAGTAACAGTAGCAGTTTTGTAGTAATTGTAGCAGCGGCAATGGTAAAGTAACTAAGCAAAGAGCAATATGTGAAAAGCTCGTAGGCATTTGATCAGTGATGGATAATTATATCGGATGCGATTCTTCATGTAATAGTTATAACATAGGGTGACACAGAACTAGCTCCAGATCATCAATGTAATGTAGGCATGTATTCCGAATATAGTCATACATGCTTATGGAAAAAAACTTGCATGACATCTTTTGTCCTACCCTCCTGTGGCAGCGGGGTCCTATTGGATACTAAGGGATATTAAGGCCTCCTTTTAATAGAGTACCAGACCAAAGCGTTAACACTTAGTGAAGACATGAACTCCTCAAACTACTATCATCACTGAGAGTGGTCCCGATTATTGTCACTTCGGGGTTGTCGGATCATAACACATAATATTTGACTATAGACTGGCAAGATAGGATCAAGAACTCACATATATTCATGAAAACATAATAGGTTCAGATCTGAAATCATGGCACTCGAGCCCTAGTGACAAGCATTAAGCATAGCAAAGTCATGGCAACATCAATCTCAAAACATAGTGGATACTAGGGATCAAACCCTAACAGAACTAACTCGATTACATGGTAAGTCTCATCCAACCCATCACCGTCCAGCAAGCCTACGATGGAATTACTCACACACGGCGGTGGGCATCATGAAATTGGTGATGGATGATGGTTGATGATGACGACGGCGACAGATTCGCCTCTCCGGAGCCCTGAACGGACTCCAGATCAGCCCTCCCGAGAGAGATTAGGGCTTGGCGGTGACTCCGTATCGTAAAACGAGATGAATCTTTCTATCTGATTTTTTACTCCCGAACATGAATATATGGAGTTGGAGTTGAGGTCGGTGGAGTTTCACGGGGCCCACGAGGCAGGGGGGCGTTCCCTAGGGTAGGCGCCCCCCACCCTCGTGGACAGGGTGTGGGGCCCCTGATGTTGATTCTTTAGCCAATATTTTTTATTAATTCCAAAAAGATGCTCCGTGGATTTTCAGGTCATTCCAAGAACTTTTATTTCTGCATAAAAATAACACCATGGTAGTTCTGCTGAAAACGTCGTCAGTCTGAGTTAGTTCCATTCAAATCATACAAGTTAGAGTCCAAAACAAGGGCAAAAGTGTTTGGAAAAGTAGATACGACGTAGACGTATCAACTCCCCCAAGCTTAAACCTTTGCTTGTCCTCAAGCAATTCAGTTGAAAAACTGAAAGTGATAAAGAAAAACTTTTACAAACTCTGTTTGCTGTTGTTGTTGCAAATATGTAAAGCCATCATTCAAGTTTTCAGCAAAGATTATGAACTAACCATATTCACAATAACACTTAGGTCTCATGTTTACTCATATCAATGGCATAATCAACTAGCAAGCAATAATAATCAATCTTGGATGACAACACTTTCTCAAAACAATCATAATATGATATAACAAGATGGTATCTAGCTAGCCCTTTTTGAGACCGCAAAACATAAATCCAAAGCACCTTTGAAAATCAAGGACTGACTAAACATTGTAACTAATGGTAAAAAAGATCCAGTCATAGTCATACTCAATATAAATTAATAGTAATGTATGCAAATGACAACGGTGCTCTCCAGTGGGTGCTTTTTAATAAGAGGATGATGACTCAACATAAAAGTAAATAGATAGGCCCTTCCCAGAGGGAAGCAGGGATTTGTAGAGGTGCCAGAGCTCGATTTTGAAATAGAGATAAATAATATTTTGAGCCATATACTTCAATGTCAACATAGCAACCAAGATATCTCGATATCTTCCATGCTACACACACTATAGGCGGTTCCCAAACAAAATGGTAAAGTTTATACTCCCCCTTCACCAACAAGCATCAATCCATGGCTTGCCTGAAACAACGGGTGCCTCCAACTAACAACAATCCTGGGGGAGTTTTGTTTGCAATTATTTTGATTTGAATTGAGCATGGGACTGGGCATCCCGGTTACCAACCATTTTCTCATCAGTGAGGAGCAGAGTCCACTCCTCTTGAGAATAACCTACCTAGCATGGAAGATACAGACAACCCTAGTTGATACATGAGTTGTTCGAGCATACAAAACAGAATTTCATTTGAAGGTTTGGAGTTTGGCACATACAAATTTACTTGGAACGGCAGGTAAATACAACATATAGGAAGGTATGGTGGAATCATATGGAGTAACTTTGGGGTTTATGGGTTTTGGATGCACAAGCAGTATTTCCGCTTAGTACAAGTGAAGGCTAGCAAGAGACTGGGAAGCGACCAACTAGAGAGCGACAACAGTCCTGAACATACACTAAAATTAATCAACACTAAGTGCAAGCATATGAGTAGGATATAATCCACCATGAACATAAATATCGTGAAGGCTATGTTGATTTTGTTTCAACTACATGCATGAACATGTGCCAAGTCAAGTCACTCGAATCATTCAAAGGAAGATAGCACCCTATCATTCCACATCACAACCATTTTAATAGCATGTTGGCACATAAGGTAAACCATTATAAACTCCTAGCTAATTAAGCATGGCATAAGCAACTATAATCTCTAATTGTCATTGCAAACATGTTTATTCATAATAGTCTGAATCAGGAATGATGAACTAATCATATTTACAAAAACAAAAGAGGTCGAGTTCATACCAGCTTCCCTCATCTCGATCATTTCATCATATATTGTCATTATTGCCTTTCACTTGCACGACCGAACGGTGTGTATAATAATAATAGTGCACGTGCATTGGACTAAGATGGAATCTGCAAGCATTCAATTCAAGGGAGAAGACAAGGTAATATGGGTTCTTGGTTAAATCAACAATAAGCATATGAGAGACACTCAACATTTTCATAATGGTCTTCTCCTTTCGACCCCCAAAGAAAAGAAAAGAAATAAAACTATTTACACAGGAAAGCTCTCGACAAGCAAAAGCAGAACGAGAAATCTTTTTGGGTTTTCTTTCAGTTACTACTACTACAGGCATGGAAAGTAAACTAGCTAAAAGCTACAACTATTTTTTTTTGGTTTTTTCTTAAGGTTATTCAAACACACAAGAAGAAAGCAAGAAACGAAAAATAACTAGCATGGATAGTACAATGAAAAAGTATGAGCACCAACAACTAGAATGAGTTGGTGAACATGAATGTAATGTCGGTGAGAAATACGTACTCCCCCAAGCTTAGGCTTTTGGCCTAAGTTGGTCTATGCCCATGGATCAACGTGGTAGCTAGGGTCATACTGAGATGCAGTAGCTACTCCCTCATGGGCTGGAGCTGAGAGGCGGGTTGCCGCCGTCCTCCTCTCTTACTCGTTCGCCTCCTCCCTGGTTATAATATATCTCCTTTTTGTGTGAAAGTCAAATAAACCAGGAGCAGGGAGAGCAACATGGACAGTGCGACGCTGTCAAAGATTAGTCGTATTGGAGGAATTGTTCATACCTCTCAAGAAGCTGATGGTTAACCATGGCATTATGATCTAGATAAGCAGGAGGCAACTCCCTGTCACCTCCATGTATGGGTATACCAAGATAATTAGCCACACGGGTTGCATAAATCCCTCCAAACAAGTCTCCATCTAAATCATTATTATGCAACCTACATGTAACAATTGCCCCCAAGTTATATTGTTTATCACCTAATACATCACTGTTGAGAACACTAAGATCTGGAACACACATGTGACAAGCTTCATCCTTGCCATTAATGCATCTACCTATGAAGAGAGCAAAATAATGTATAGCAGGAAAATGAATGCTCCCTATGGTAGCTTGTGCTATTTCTCTAGATTCCCCCACGGTGATACTAGCAAGGAAATCTTTATATTCAGATTTACGGGGTTTGTTAACATTGCCCCACTACGGGAGTTTACAAGCAGTAGTAAAATCTTCTAGGTCTATGGTATAAGATTTATCATAAAGATCAAATAAAACATTGTGAGAGTTGCACGAAGATGTGAATTTAAACCTTCTCACAAAGGAATCAGTAAGGTAGTAGTGTTGGGAGCACTTATCTGACATGAAGTCCTCAAGATCGGCATTACGCACATATGCGTCAAATTCGTCCTTAATGCCTGCCTTGAGCATAAATTCCTCTGACGACCATTAACAAGGCCGTACTTGAGCTTCCCTTGGTGGTTCATCGTCTGGCTCACGCATTGCGAGCCTGGGTCCTTGCTTCCTTGAAGAACTGCCTTGGTACATTTTCCTAGACATAATTCCTCCTCTGAAAAATTTCTAAAATTTTTAGTAACTCAAAAGAAAAGTGAACCGAACTCAAAAAAATTGATAGCAACTACTCCCACAAGTGCCTAGAAACTATATCATGCATTAGAACTACTTGGGACCATATAAATTTGGCATGCAAGCTCAAGAACAGGGTCACCTTAGCAGCAAGAATTTGCAATGAATAAAGCACTAGAACAAAAACTAATTGGACCCACATACCAAAGAACAATCTCCCAAAGCAGTTTTGTGAATGGAGCTTTGAGCAAGGAGATCGAAAATGGCGGCAAAATGAGCTAGAACTCGTGCCTGAGTTGGATGGTGATTTTTTGGGAGGAAGAAGAAGAGTGTAGCTGCAAGAATAAGTGAAGGGGGGCCACCATGGGCCCACGAGGCAGGGGGGCACGCCCTGGACCCTCATGGCCAGGTGCTTTCTCCCCCTGTTGTGTTCTCTGTGCCAGATATTCTCAAATATTCTAGAAAAAATCATATTCCATTTTCAGGGCATTTGGAGAACTTTTATTTTCGGTCTATTTGTTATTGCATGGATAAATCATAAAACAGACAGAGAAATACCATTTTTGCTTTATTTAATCTAAATAATAGAAAATAAAAGGAGGGTACAGAAGGTTGTGCTTTATAACTTCATCCATCTCATGCTCATCAAAAGGAATCCACTAACAAGGTTGATCAAGTCTTGATAACAAACTCTTTCCGAATAACATGGAACCAGAGAAATTTCGAATAGCACTAGGTTACCTCAACGGGGATATGCACATCCCCAATAATAAGAATATCATATCCTTTTCCTCCCAAACCATCCTTTGATTGTTTGATTGTGCTTCCTAGCAACAAAGTCTCTCTTATCATAACATTTATTCTTTGATTGTGGGTTATCAAGATCAACAGCAGGTTCAATCTCTACATCATTATTATTGCTAGGTTGAGCATCAACATGAACATCATCATTAACATTATCACTAGGTTCATGTTCATCACCAGATTGTGTTTCAGCATCAGAAATAGAAATATCATTGGGAATCTCAGGTGTGTCCACATTAGGTTTACTAGAAGCATGCAAAGTCCTATCATTTTTCTTCTTCTTTTTAGAAGAACTAGGTGCATCCACATTATTTCTCTGAGAATCTTGCTCAATTCTCTTAGGGTGGCCCTGAGGATACAAAAGTTCCTGAGTCATCTTACCACCTCTAGTTGCTACTCTGACAACAAAGTCAGGTTTATTATTATTCAATTCATTGAGCAAATCATTTTGAGATTTAAGCACTAGTTCTACTTGAGTGGTAACCATAGAAGCATGTTTACTAATAAGTTTAAGTTCATTCTTAACGCTAGACATATAATCACTCAAGTGTCCAATCATATAAGCATTACTTTTCAATTATCTACCAACATAAGCATTGAAGTTTTCTTGTTTAGCCATAAAGTCATCAAACTCATCCAAGCATTGGCTAGCAAACTTAGTAGACGAGATTTCAACTTTATCATACCTATAGAGAGAATTGACCATTACTACCTATGTCGGGTTATCAAGACCATGTATTTCTTCAACAGGTGGTATATTAAGACCATGTATTTCTTCAACAGGAGGTAAATTCTTAACATCTTCAGCTTTAATACCTTTTTCTTTCATAGATTTCTTGGTCTCTTGCATATCTTCTGGATTGAGAAATAGAACACCCCTTTTCTTTGGAGTTCGCTTAGGAGTTGGCTCAAGAATTGGCTTAGGAAGTGTCCAATTGTTTTCATTAGTCAACATATTATTCAATAACAATTCAGCTTGATCGACTGTTCTTTCCCTGAAAACACAACCAGCACAACTCTCTAGGTGGTCTTTGGAAGCATCGGTTAGGCCATTATAAAAGATATCAAGTATTTCATTTTTCTTTTGAGGACGATCAGGCAAACCATTAAGTAATCGGAGAAGCCTCCCCCAAGCTTGGGGGAGACTCTCTTCTTCAATTTGCACAAAATTATATATTTCCCTTAAAGCAGCTTGTTTCTTATGAGCAGGGAAATATTTAGCAGAGAAGTAATAAATCATATCCTCTGGACTACGCACACAATCAGGATCAAGAGAATTAAACCAAGTTTTAGCATCACCCTTTAATGAGAATGGAAATATCTTAAGGATACAGTAGTAGTGAGTTTTCTCATCATTAGTGAACAGGGTGGCAATATCATTCAATTTAGTAAGATGTGCCACAATACTTTCAGATTCATAGCCACAAAAAGGATCAGATTCAACCAAAGTAATTATCTCAGGATCAACAGAGAAATCATAATCCTTATCAGTAACACAGATAGGTGAAGTAGCAAAAGCAGGGTCATATATCATTCTAGCATTTAGAGACTTTTCTTTAAGCTTAGCTAATAAATTCTTAAGATCAGATCTATCATTGCAAGCAAGAAAATCTCTAGCCGTTTCTTCATCCATAACATAACCCTCAGGCACAACAGGAAGTTCATATTTAGGGGGAGAACCTTCATCATCACTTTCATCAATAATTTCATTCTCTCTAGCCCTAGCAAGTTGTTCATCAAGAAATTCACCTAACGACATAGTAGTATCAAGCATAGAAGTAGTTTCATCATAAGTATCATGCATAATAGAAGTGTCATCATCAATAAAATCTGACATATCAGAATTCATAGCAGAAGTAGATTTAGGTGTCGCAAGCTTGCTCATAATAGAAGGAGAATCAAGTGCAGAGTTAGATGGCAGTTCCTTACCTCCCCTCGTAGTTGAGGGATAAATCTTGGTTCTTTCGTCTTTCAAGTTCCTCATAGTGATCAGCATATATAAATCCCAAGTGACTCAAAGAATAGAGCTATGCTCCCCGGCAACGGCGCCAGAAAATAGTCTTGATAACCCACAAGTATAGGGGATCGCAACAGTTTTCGAGGGTAGAGTATTCAACCCAAATTTATTGATTCGACACAAGGGGAGCCAGAGAATATTCTCAAGTATTAGCAGTTGAGTTGTCAATTCAACCAAACCTGGATAACTTAGTATCTGCAGCAAAGTATTTAGTAGCAAAGTAGTATCGAAGTAACGGTAACAGTGATAAATGTAACAGTAGCAATTTTGTAGTAATTGTAACAGCGGCAACGGTAAAGTAACTAAGCAAAGAGCAATATGTGAAAAGCTCGTAGGCATTGGATCAATGATGGATAATTATGTCGGATGCGATTCTTCATGTAATAGTTCTAACATAGGGTGACACAGAACTAGCTCCAGTTCATCAATGTAATGTAGGCATGTACTCTGAATATAGTCATATGTGCTTATGGAAAAGAACTAGCATGACATCTTTTGTCCTACACTCCGGTGGCAGCGGTGTCCTATTGGAAACTAAGGGATATTAAGGCCTCCTTTTAGTAGAGTATCGGACGAAAGCATTAACACTTAGTGAATACATGAACTATTCAAACTATGGTCATCACCGAGAGTGGTCCCGATTATTATCACTTCGGGGTTGTCGGATCATAACACATAATAGGTGACTATAGACTTGCAAGATAGGACCAAGAACTCACATATATTCATGAAAACATAATAGGTTCAGATCTGAAATCATGGCACTCGGGCCCTAGTGACAAGCATTAAGCATAGCAAAGTCATAGCAACATCAATCTCAGAACATAGTAGATACTAGGGATCAAACCCTAACAAAACTAACTCGATTAGATGGTAAATCACATCCAACCCATCATCGTCCATCAAGCCTACGATGGAATTACTCATGCACGGTGGTGAACATCATGAAATTTGTGATGGAGGATGGTTGATGATGACGACGGCGACGGATTCCCCTCTCTGGAGCCCCGAACAGACGCTAGATCAGCCCTCCCGAGAGATTAGGGCTTGGCGGCAGCTCCGTATCGTAAAACGCGATTAATCTTTCTCTCTAATTTTTTTCTCCCCGAAGGTGAATATATGGAGTTCGAGTTGAGGTCGGTGGAGCTTCAGGAGGCCCACGAGGCAGCGGGCGCGCCCCCACCCTCGTGGACAGGGTGTGGGCCCCCCTAATGTTGATTCTTTCACCAATATTTTTTATTAATTCCAAAAAGTTGCTCTGTGGATTTTCAGGTCATTCCGAGAACTTTTATTTCTGCACAAAAATAACACCATGGCAGTTCTGCTGATAACAGTGTCAGTCCGGGATAGTTCCATTCAAATAATGCAAGTTAGAGTCCAAAACAAGGGCAATAGTGTTTGGAAAAATAGATACGACGGAGACGTATCAGACACAAGCAAAGAAAAAGTGAATACTCTCTATCCACAACTATTACGATGATGCCTGTGATCTAGAATATCACTGTAGTTACATGTGAAGAAAGGAAATGCCTTAGTAATAGATGAGTTTCAGTCCGAAAGCCTGATACAACGAAAGAGATTGTCCTTTTTGTACATGAAGTGCATCTAGTTTTTGTCGTAACCCTCTCAAGTTTTTAGCACATGCTATGTGGGTGAATGATGATACCATGCCAACTTTCAACCTTTTTAGAGTTCATTTGTAGTGCTTTTCAATTTCAGGATCACTTAGCTCAAAAAAATTAGTAAATGCATGAAAAATACCAAATGAAGTCAGAAAGGTTAAAAATTGATGGTGTGGCTTTGAATGGTGCACTTTAAACACACAAAAAGTCTAGAGTTCAAATAAATTCAAAAAATGAAATCCCTTTGTAACAGAAGAGTTTTCGTCCGAAACCCCGATACTTCGAAAGAGATTGTCCATTTTGTACACGAAGTGCAACCAGTTTTTGCCGTAACCCTCTCAACTTTTTAGCACATGCTATGTGGGTGAAATGATGATTCCATGCCAACTTTCAACCTTTTCAGAGTTCATTTGTAGTGCTTTTCAACTTCAGGGTCATTTAGCTCAACAAAAAAATCAGTAAATGCATGAAAAATACCAATGAAGTCAGAAAGGGTTGAAAATTGATGATGTGGCTCTGAATGGTGCATTTTGAACACACAAAAAGTCTGGAGTTCAAATAAGTTCAAAAAAATGAAATGCCTTTGTAATAGATGAGTTTTCGTCCGAAACTCTGATACTTCGAAAGAGATTGTCCATTTTGTACACGAAGTGCATCCAGTTTTTGCCATAACCCTATCAACTTTTTAGCACATGCTATGTGGCTGAAATGATGATACCATGCCAACTTTCAACCTTTTCAGAGTTCATTTGTAGTGCTTTCCAATTTCTGGGTCCTTTAGCTCGAAGAATGAACTAATAGCAAAAGAATGAACTAACAGCAAAAAGAATGAACTAAAGATAATCAATTAAAATATTATGTTATGATCAACTAAAACAAAACTATAATATTCTTCAGTAGTAAAAAGAATCAACTAAAAAGCTTTTATAAAACTCTAAGAGCAAAAGGAATCAACTAAAAAGCTTTTATAAACTTCTAGTATTTTTTAAACTAAAATCTATTATATACATAAAACAGAAGTCAAACAAGCCATTACGTTCGTCCACACATGCTAAAACTATTTCGGCCGTTTGATTAGAATAATAATGGCTGAGATTTAAAAGTTTTACGTAACATACTAACGAAAAAATCCAACAGTTACGCAAGACTATTGATACGTGTGATGACACGTACAAATATGTGTAACAGGGAAACACCAGACAGAATAGAAAAAAAGTAATGAAAGGAAAAATAGAAGAGTTTCCTTCCTAATGGACGTTAGGAAAACATGTTTTTTCCTTAAAAAAGATTTTCCATCCTAACGTACATAAAATAATACGGCCTCCACTCCACGAAGAGCACCCGCGAACCCAAACGGCGCTGCCGGCGTCGACGTGGCGGCAGAAGCTGTCCACCTCCACCGAACTAAGGAAGAACCTCAACGGCGTTCCTGAGAAGACGCCGCTGAGCCGACGAGAGCAACGAAAGGACGAGGAAGACCCCATGGTAATGCTGTGGAAGAAGGCCATCATCCTCACCGAGAAATCTAACGAGGCTGACGATCCTGACGCACCACAACCTCAGCGAGGACACCATACCAGAGGCTAACACCGATGTCATCACCTCGCAGCGTGCAATGGGCCTCCACTTTCCATGATTTCCTTCGGCCTCAATGCCCTCGCCGTCGTTGTCGAACCAGCATGCTGCTCGACATCGGTGAGACAGTGTCCAGCAAACTGCACACCATCGTCACCGTGGAAACAGAGAAGCTCCTGCTATAGCACCGTAACCCAAACGGCGCTGCCGGCGTGGATGTGGCGGCAGAAGCTGTCCACCTCCACCGAACTGAGGAAGAACCTCATAGACGTTCATGAGAAGATGCCGCTGAGCCGACGAGAGCAACGAAAGGACAACGGAGACCCCATGGTAATGCTGTGGAAGAAGGCCATCATCCTCACCAAGAAATCTAACGAGGCTGACGATCCTGACGCACCACAACCTCAGAGAGGACACCATACCAGAGGGCAGAGGCTAACACCGATGTCATCACCTCACAGCATGCAATGGGCCTCCACTTTCCCTGATTTCCGTCAGCCTCAATGCCATCGCCGCCGTTGTCGGACTAGCATGTTGCTCGACTCGGTGAGACAGTGTCCAGCAAACTGCACACCATCATCACGGTGGAAATAGAGAAGCTCCTGCTAAAGCACGGTCGACTTTGATAAGATTGCGGGTGCACAGACTCGGATAGCAATCCCTTCCACAAGCTCTACAACGGGTACCACAAGCACCGTCAGGGCAGGAGAAGCGTGATGGTGGCCGAGAAAGACGAAGAGTCAGATTGGAGCATGGGCACTCAGCAAGATGGGAAGCATCGGCCGCCGCGACCGCCGGCATGTGCATGCCACCCGCTCCAACAGGATCCCGAGCAAAGGAGCCATTGCATAGTACTGCAGCACAACAGAAGTGATTAATTTTTCTACGGGTCGCATTAGTCTTCTCTTCTCTTTCTAGGTATCTTTTGCCTCCGTTTCAAAAGTGCAACAATGTCAAAAGTGGATAATCTCCCAAGTAACACTCTAACAATAATATAACAATAATATATTTTGAAATGTCAAAACTTCTGAAAACATTTAGTCACGTTTCTCTTCTGTGTGCGTGTAAATTTCCATGAAAACTTACGAGATTTATGCTAGGTTTTAAGCATAAGTTTTCATGACTGCAAGTTTGTTCTCTATAAAGCACTAAAAAAATCAATCATAAACATAATATTTATTTTATGCAAATTTACACGTGCATGAAACATGAATATATGTGCATTTTTAAACAATCGATTTGGTACTATATATCAAACTTTTTTGTTAATTTATATAAGAACCTTCTCCTTCCCTAAATAGTTTCTGCATAGAGACTGTTATTAATCCGGTAAATCTATATATTTGCGATGGGGTGGACAATATCAATCGCGCTAGAAATAGGACGAAAAACTTGACAGGTAATAAGGAAACGATTTTCAACAAAAGTATAGTGAAATAAACAATGTACATATACTTAAATAATGTAACTACGCCCAGGAAGCCCTCAATGCAGGCAATAATAATAATAAATAAGTGTTTTCTTTCCAAATTATCATATTTCATTAACAAGTTTTAATTAACATAACATATTCTATGACCAAGTAACTAATGATGATTTGATGATGCTATGTTGGTTTCCGCACACATAAAAGCAATTGCTAAAAGGCCAAAACATGGTTGTGGAAAGAATAAACAATATTCCATCAATTAATTTCAGGATATAAGGTGTATTGGTTTCTGTACAAGTCATACTTATGTATGTTTGATCAAGATTATAATCAAAATATCAACATCTAATACACAAAATAAATAAAATATGAAAATACTTATCATGATGGATCTAATAATAAAAATTTGGTATTGTATATGTTGATACATTTTTTCTAAAACATGGTCAAACAAGCACACATTTGAATTTTTGAAAGCTAACACACCTTATATTTTTAAATGGAGGGAGTATATAATAAAATTCTAGCCGCGCAAATGCGCGGGTTGACCCGCTAGTTATATAAAATTTATGCAACTAAAATTAATAAAGTATTTTCTGTTCAAAACATTAATGGCAAAAATAATTTTCATAAAGAAATTTTTTGTTAGAAACTTTAATAGCAAAACTAAAATAACGAAATCCGTTTTTCATTAAAAATAGTCATTTAAAATAAAATAAAAATTACCAAATTGGATATAATGATAAAACACAGTAATATTAAATAGGAGGAAAAAGAATCACTCAAAAATATATTTTTGTAGTAAAGTTATTCACAAACTAATGATTCACACAAATTTCAAAGAATTTAAATTTAAACTATTCAAATTTGAAAACTAATGGCACTAACAGAAAGTTTATAATTTTTGTGACCTAAAAGCAAAAACAACCACTGAAAAACTGTAAGTAAAATCAAAAAGAAAATAAAGAAAGCAAAATAAAACAAAAAAATAAAAAAAAATAAAAAAATGCCGCCAACTGGGCCACCACGGCCTGAAGACGACTAGAAACCCAACCAACTAGTTGGGCCAGGATTCAGGCCCGCAGAAGGCCCAGTAGGCCCACAAGCAGATATAGTGTCTTTAGGCCCGTGAGCCTACAATTGAGAGGAGCTCGAAGTGGTCTACGCAGCCGCACTTATAAACCACTGTCGAAGCCTCTCGGCTAGCGAGGTGGGACTAAACATCCCACCACACCGTGTCAGTTCCAGCACAAGGCCTTTGGTCCAGGTTCGTGGCTCGAACCGGGACTAAAGGGTGCCTTTGGCCCCGGTTGGTGGCATTAATAGGGACCAATTCCCCCATATAGTCCCGGTTGGTGCCACCAACCGGGACTAAAGGTCTCTGCTTCCTACCCTTTGGATTGCCGAAAAGTGACCTTTGGTCCCGGTTGGTGGCACCAACCGGGACTAAAGGGGGGTATTGGTCCCGGTTGGTGCCACGAACCGGGACCAATGCTGTGGGTATATAAGGTAGCACTTCGATTTTTTCAGCCCTAGTTCATCTTCCCTCCCCGACGCCGCGCCGAACAGCACGACGCCGCCAGGCTGCTGCTACGTCTTCAGCTTGCGTTGGTTTTCCTCGAAGAGGAGAGGGTGATGCAGCAAAGTGTAGCGTAAGTATTTCCCTCAGTTTTGAGAACCAAGGTATCAATCCAGTAGGAGGCTCCTCAAAAGTCCCATGCACCTACACAAACAAACTGAGAACTCGCCACCAACGCAATAAAGGGGTTGTCAATCCCTTCATGGCCACTTGCGAAAGTGAGATCTAATAAAGATAAAATTATAAGATAAATATATTTTTGCTATTTTTGATATAGATGCAAAAAGTAAAGATGCAGAATAAAAGTAGATGGAAAGCAAATATGATAAGAGATAGACCCGGGAGCCATAGGTTTCACTAGAGGCTTCTCTTGAGATAGCATAAATATTACAGTGGGTGAACAAATTACTGTCGAGCAATTGATAGAAAAGCGCATAGTTATGAGATTATCTAGGCCTGATCATGTCTATAGGCATCACGTCCATAACAAGTAGACCGACTCCTGCCTGCATCTACTACTATTACTCCACACATCGACCTCTATCCAGCATGCATCTAGTTTATTAATTTCATAAGAACAGAGTAACGCATTAAGCAAGAAGACATGATGTAGAGGGATAAACACATGCAATATGATATAAACCCCATCTTGTTATCCTTGATGGCAACAATACAATACGTGTCTTGCAACCCTTTCTGTCACTGGGTAAGAACACCGCAAGATTGAACCCAAAGCTAAGCACTTCTCCCATGGCAAGAAAGATCAATCTAGTAGGCCAAACCAAACTGATAATTCGAAGAGACTTGCAAAGATAACTCAATCATACATAAAAGAATTCAGAGAAGATTCAAATATTATTCATAGATAAACTTGATCATAAACCCACAATTCATCGGATCTCGACAAACACACCGCAAAAACATATTACATCGAATAGATCTCCACAAGAGAGGGGGAGAACATTGTATTGAGATCCAAAAAGAGATAAGAAGCCATCTAGCTAATAACTATGGACCCGTAGGTCTATGGTGAACTACTCACAACTCATCGGAGGGTCAAGGATGTTGATGTAGAGGCCCTCTGTGGTTGCTTCCCCCTCCGGTAGAGTGCCGGCAAGGGCTGCAAGATGGGATCTCGCGGATACAGAAGGTTACGGCGGTGGAAATTGTGTTTCAGGGTGCTCCTGGATGTTTTCGGGGTACGTAGGTATACATAGGAGGAAGAAGTACGTCGGTGGCCGCCCAAGGGGCCCACGAGACAGGGGGCGCGCCCTATAGGGGGCGGGCGCCCTCCTATCTCATGGGGCCCTCGGAGCTTTCTTGACTTGCACTCTAGGCTCTCCGAATCATATTTGTTCCAAAAATAACGCTCCCAAAGGTTTCATTCCGTTTGGACTCCGTTTGATATTCCTTTTCTTCGAAATACTGAAATAGGCAAAAAAGCTGCAATATGGGTTGGGCCTCCGGTTAGTAGGTTAGTCCCAAAAATGATATAAATGTGTAAAATAAAGCCCATAAACATCCAAAAGGGGTAATATAATAGCATGGAACAATCAAAAATTATAGATACGTTGGATACGTATCAAGCATCCCCAAGCTTAATTCCTGCTCGTCCTCGAGTAGGTAAATGATAAAAAAGAAATTTTTGATGTGGAATGCTACCTAGCATAATTCACAATGTAATTTTCTTTCTTGTGGCATGAATGTTCAGACCCAAATGAATACGAAATAAAAGTTCGTATTGACATAAGAAATAGTAATACTTCAAGCATACTAATCAAAGTAATCATGTCTTCTCAAAATAAAATGGCTAAAGAATGTTATCTCTACAAAATCATATAGTCTGGCTATGCTCTATCTTGATCACACAAAGTATTTAATCATGCAAAACCCCGATGACAAGCCAAACAATTGTTTCATACTTTAATAATCTCAAACTTTTTCAACTTTCACGCAATACATGAGCGTGAGCCATGGACATAGCACTATATGTGGAATAGAAGGGTGGTTGTGGAGAAGACAAAAAAAGAGAATATAGTCTCACATCAACTAGGCGTATCAACGGGCTATGGAGATGCCCATTAATAGATATTAATGTGAGTGAGTAGGGATTGCCATGCAATGGATGCACTAGAGCTATAAATATATGAACGCTCCATAAAAGAAACTAAGTGGGGTGCATCCAACTTGCTCACTCACGAAGACCTAGGGCACTTTTGAGGAAGCCCATCATTGGAATATACAAGCCAAGTTCTATAATGAAACATTCCCACTAGTATATGAAGGTGACAACATATGAGACTCTCTATCATGAAGATCATAGTGCTATTTTGAAGCACAAGTGCGGAAAAATAGATAGTAGCATTGTCCCTTCTCTCTTTTTCTCTCATTTTTTTCTTTTTCTTTTTTTCTTTCTTTGGCCTTTCCTTTTGTTTCTTTTTTTTTTCTTTTTGGCCTTTCTCTTTTTTTTTCTTTCTTGTAAAGTCCGAAGTCTCATCCCGACTTGTGGGGGAATCATAGTCTTCATCATCCTTTCCTCACTAGGGCAATGCTCTAATAATGAAGATCATCACACTTTTATGGATTTACAACTCAAAGCTAGAACAAGATATGACTCTATATGAATGCCTCCTGCGGTGTACCGGGATATGCAATGAATCAAGAGCGACATGTATGAAAATTATGAAGGTGGCCTTCCCACAAATACAATGTCAACTACATGATCATGCAAAAAGAAATATGACAAAAGTAATGTGTGTCATATGAATGGAACGGTGGAAAGTTGCATGGCAATATATCTCAGAATGGCTATGGAAATGCCATAATACGTAGGTATGGTGGCTGTTTTGAGGAAGGAGTATGGTGGGTGTATGGTACCAGCGAAAATTGCACGGTACAAGAGAGGCTAGGAATGGTGGAAAGGTGAAAGAGTGCGTATAATCCATGGACTCAACATTAATCAAAAGAACTGATATACTTGTTGCAAAAAATTTGAAGTCATCAAAAACCAAAGTACTACGCGCATGCTCCTAGGGGGATAGATTGGTAGGAAAAGACCATCGCTCGTCCCCGACCGCCACTCATAAGGAAGACAATCAATAAGTAAAATTGTGCTCCAACTTCATCACAAAGCGGTTCACCATAAGTGCATGCTACGGGAATCACAAGCTTCAACACAAGCATTCTTTAAATTCATAATCACCCAACTAGCATGACTTTAATATCACTGCCTCCATATCTCAAAATAATTATCAAGTATCAAATTGATCATCACATCCAATTCACTTTCTATGATAGTTTTTATTATACCCAACTTGGATGCTCATCATTCTAGGACCAACTTTATGATAATAGCAAATACCATGTTGTTCTAAAATACTCTCAAAATGATATAAGTGAAGCATGAGAGACTAGCAATTTCTTCAAAATTAAGATACCACCGTGCTCTAAAAGATATAAGTGAAGCACTAGAGCAAAAACTATCAAGCTCAAAAGATATAAGTGAAGCACAAAGAGTATTCTAGCAAATTCTAACCAAATAGGCTTCTCCCAAAAGGTGTGTACAGCAAGGATGATTGTGGTAAACTAAAAAGCAAAGACTAATATAATACACGACGCTCCAAGCAAAACACATATCATGTGGCGAATAAAAATATAGCTCCAAGTAAAGTTACCAATGAACGAAGACGAAAGAGGGGATGCCTTACCGGGGCATCCCCAAGCTTAGGCTTTTGGCTATCCTTGAATATCTTGGGGTGCCATGGGCATCCCCAAGCTTAGGCTCTTTCCACCCTTTATTCCATAGTCCCTAAAAGCTTTACCCAAAACTTGAAAACTTCACAACACAAAATTCAACAGGAAATCTTATAAGCTCCGTTAGTGAAAGAAAACAAAACCACCACATAAGATACTTCCGTGAACTCATTATTTATTTATATTGGTGTTAAACCTACTGTATTCCAACTTCTTTATGGTTTATAAACTAATTTACTAGCCATAGATGCATGGAAATAAGAAGACAACACATGAAAAACAGAATCTGTCAAAAACAGAACAGTATGTAGAAATCTGTAACTAACGCAAACTTCTGGAACTCTAAAAATACTACCAAAATAGGAAGTCCTGGAAAATTTGTTTATTGAACAGAAGAAAAAAGAATGAACGCAAAATCCCATTCCTGTGATTTAACAAAATTATATTCATGCGTGCAAAGTTTCTGTTTTTCAGCAGAATCAAATCAACTATCATCGTAGGTTATCCTATAGGTTCTACTTGGCACAAACGCTAATTAAAAGATAAAAACACATCTAACCAGAAGGTAGATGCAAGATTTATTAGTAAACAGGAGCAAAAACAAAAAATAACATAAAGAAAAATTGGATTGCCTCCCAACTAGCGCTATCGTTTATCGCCCCTAGCTAGGCATAAAAACAAAGATAGATCTAACGAGTGTCATCTTTGGCACTAAATTCATAAGTAGCACGCATGATAGATTCATAAGGTAATTTGACTTTCTTTCTTGGAAAGTGCTCCATGCCTTTCTTTAATGGAAAATGGAATCTAATATTCCCTTCCTTCATATCAATAATCGCACCAATCGTTCTAAGGAAAGGTCTACCAAGAATAATAGGGCAAGAAATATTGCAATCTATATCAAGAACGATAAAATCTACGGGCACCAAATTTCTATTTGCAATGATAAGAACATCATTGATCCTTCCCATAGGCTTTTTAATGGTGGAATCCGCAAGGTGCAAATTTAAAGAGCAATCATCAAGATCATGGAAACCTAGAATATCACATAAAGTTTTCGGAATCGTGGAAACACTAGCACCCAAATCACACAAAGCAAAACACTCATAATCTTTAATTTTAATTTTCATAGTAGGATCCCACTCATCATTAAGTTTTCTAGGTATAGAAACTTCCAAATTAAGTTTTTCATCATAAGATTGCATCAAGGCATCAACAATATGTTTGGTAAAAGCTTTGTTTTGACTATAAGCATGAGGAGGATTAATAACGTATTGCAACAAGCAAATACAACCTTTTAAAGAGAAATTATCATAATCAAATTCCTTGAAATCCGAGATAGTAAGTTCAACATTATTAGAAGTAGAGGATTCTCCAATCTCACTTTTACCAAATTTAACATCAAGATCTAAAGACTCCGAATTTTTGGGACGCCTTCTAGGAAAAGTTGATTCATCATCACTCCCATAATCATCAAAATTAATATTGCAAAACATAGATCTAATCGGAGACACATCAATAACTTTAAGATCCTCATCATTATTTTCATGAAGACTAGAAGAACACGCTTTTATAAAGCTTTCTTTTTTAGCATGCAATCTAGCGGTTCTTTCCTTGCACTCGTCAATGGAAATTCTCATTACTTTAAGAGACTCATTGATATCATGCTTAGGAGAAGAAGATCCAAGTTTAAGAGGATTAACATCAAGCGACAGTCTATCAACGTTCCTAGCCAAATCATCAACTTTGAGCAATTTTTCTTCAAGCAAGGATTTAAAATTCTTTTGAGAAATCATAAATTCTTTCACACTATTCTCAAAATCAGAGGGCAACTTATTAAAATTACCATAAGAATTATTGTAGGAATTTCCATAATTATTAGAGGGATTACTAGGGAACGGTCTAGCATTAAAATTTCCTCTATAAGCATTGTTTCCAAAACTATTCCTACCAACAAAATTCACATCCATAGATTCATTATTATTCTCAATCAAGGAAGACAAAGGAATATCATTGGGATCAAGAGGAGTATTTTTAGTAGAAAACATCTTCATAAGTTCATCCATCTTTCCACTCAAAACATTGTTTTCTTCTATAGCATGCACTTTTTTACTAGAAGATCTTTCGGTGTGCCATTGAGAATAATTAGCCATAATATTATCAAGCAATTTTGTAGCATCTCCTAACGTAATTTCCATAAACGTGCCTCCCGTGGCCAAATCTAAGAGATTTCTAGAAGCAAAGATCAAACCGGCATAAATTTTTTGTATGATCATCCATAAATTCAAACTATGAGTAGGGCAATTGCGAAGCATCAATTTCATTCTTTCCCAAGATTGGGCAACATGCTGATGATCAAGTTGTTTAAAATTCATAATATCGTTCCTAAGAGTGATGATCTTAGCGGGAGGAAAATACTTGAGATAAAAGCATCTTTGCACTTGTTCCAAGAATAAATACTATTTTTAGGCAAAGACGAAAACCAAACTTTAGCACGATCTCTGAGTGAAAACAGAAATAACTTCAATTTGGCAATATTGTTATCTATATCTTTCTTCTTTTGCATATCACACAAATTAACAAAATTGTTTAGATGAGTAGCGGCATCTTCACTAGGAAGGCCGGCAAATTGATCTTTCATAACAAGATTCAGCAAAGCGGTATTGATTTCACAAGACTCTACATCATTAAGAGGAGCAATCGGAGTACTAAGGAAATCATTATTATTGGTATTCGAGAAGTCACACAACTTGGTATTATCTTGCGCCATGGCAACAAGTAATCCAACACACAAGCAAAGAGAAAAACGGCAAGCAAAAAGAGAGGAGGAGATTGGGAAAGAGAGGGCGAATGAAACAGCAAGGGTGAAGTGGGGGAGAGGAAAAGGAGAGGAAAATGGCAAATAATGTAAATACGAGGGAGGTGGGTTTGTGATGGGTACTTGGTATGTCTTGACTTGAGCAAAGACCTCCTCGGCAACGGCGCCAGAAATCCTTCTTGCTATGTCTTGAGCTTGCGTTGGTTTTCCTCGCAAAGTGTAGCATAAGTATTTCCCTCAGTTTTGAGAACCAATGTATCAATCCAGTAGGAGGCTCCTTAAAAGTCCCACGCACCTACACAAACAAATTGAGAACTCGCAACCAACGCAATAAAGGGGTTGTCAATCCCTTCACGGCCACTTGCGAAAGTGAGATCTAATAAAGATAAAATGATAAGATAAATATATTTTTGGTATTTTTGATATAGATGCAAAAAGTAAAGATGCAAAATAAAAGTAGACGGAAAGAAAATATGATAAGAGATAGACCCGAGGGCCATAGGTTTCACTAGAGGTTTCTCTCGAGATAGCATAAATATTACGGTGGGTGAACAAATTACTGTCGAGCAATTGATAGAAAAGCGCATAGTTATGAGTTTATCTAGGCATGATCATGTATATAGGCATCACGTCCATAACAAGTAGACCGACTCCTGCCTTCATCTACTAATATTACTCCACACATCGACCGCTATCCATCATGCATCCAGAGTATTAAGTTCATAAGAACAGAGTAACGCATTAAGCAAGAAGACATGATGTAGTCGGATAAACACATGCAATATGATATAAACCCCATCTTGTTATCCTTGATGGCAATAATACAATACGTGTCTTGCAACCCTTTCTGTAACCGGGTAAGAACACCGCAAGATTGAACCCAAAGCTAAGCACTTCTCCCATGGCAAGAAAGATCAATCTAGTAGGCCAAACCAAACTGATAATTCGAAGAGACTTGCAAAGATAACTCAATCATACATAAAAGAATTCAGAGAAGATTCAAAAATTATTCATAGATAAACTTGATCATAAACCCAAAATTCATCAGATCTCGACAAACACACCGCAAAAACAGATTACATCGAATAGATCTCCACAAGAGAGGGGGAGAACATTGTATTGAGATCCAAAAAGATATAAGAAGCCATCTAGCTAATAACTATGGACCCGTAGGTCTGTTGTAAACTACTCACAACTCATAGGAGGGGCAAGGATGTTGATGTAGAGGCCCTCCGTGGTTGCTTCCCCCTCCGGCAGAGTGCCGGCAAGGGCTCCAAGATGTGATCTCGCAGATACAGAAGGTTATGGCGGTGGAAATTGTGTTTCGTGGTGCTCCTGGATGTTTTCGGGGTATGTAGGTATATATAGGAGGAAGAAGTACGTCGGTGGCCGCCCGAGGGGCCCACGAGACAGGGGGCGCGCCCTACAGGGAGGGGCGCGCCCTCCTATCTCGTGGGTCCCTTGGAGCTTTCTTGACTTGCACTCTAGGCTCTCCGGATCATATTTGTTCCAAAAATAACGCTCCCGAAGGTTTCATTCCGTTTGGACTCCGTTTGATATTCATTTTCTTCGAAATACGGAGATAGGCAAAAAACAGCAATATGGGCTGGGCCTCCGGTTAGTAGGTTAGTCCTAAAAATGATATAAATGTGTAAAATAAAGCCCATAAACATCCAAAAGGGGTAATATAATAGCATGGAACAATAAAAAATTATAGATACGTTGGAGACGTATCAGCTGCCAGACCGCGCCCTCGGCCTCGCCGAACAGCATGACGCCGCCAGGCTGCCAGACCGCACCCTCACCCTCGCCAATGTGCTCTCCTCCCCGACACCCTCGCCAATGCACCCTTGCCTCGCCCTCGCCCTCGCCCTCACTGCGTGCCGGCCTCGTTACCAACGCGCCCTCGCTCTCGCCCGCGCCCTCGCCCTCGCCCTCACCGCGCGCCGTCCTCGTCGCCGGCCTCGAGCCCGTCGTCCTCGTCGCACCCTCGGCCCCCCCACCGAGCCCGCCATCCTCATCGCCGATCAATCCACCCCCTAATGAACCCCCTGCTTCCCATGTCCCCTGCTCCCTGTCGCCGTTGCTCCATGGTCGCCGGCCGGCAGCACTGCGTGTGTTCTATTTTTTATGTATATATGTGTGTATACTTTTTTGCATTCATATATATGTTTTTTCATGTATATTTGTATATGTTCATGTATATGCTTTTTCACGTATATGTGTATATGTTCATGTATATGTGTGTATATGTTCATGTATGAGATGAGATAGATATATAGACAACTTTTAATGTGTATATTTTCATGTATTAGATGTATATGTGCACTTTTGTATACATACTTTGTTGTTTTTCATATGTACGAAAATGCAGAGTGAAAACAAAAACAAACATATAAGAAAAAACAAAGGAAAAAGTGAAGAAGGAAAAGGCAACCGTCCGGCCCGGCCACCACCGCATTTTCATAAAGTTTTTCCATCGCGAACATTGTCGATGTCCTACCCCCTCCCACCCGGCCACCACCACGAACATGATGATGATAATGATATGATGATATATGAAAACTTGGTCAATTTTTTGTACTAGATGATGATGATGATGATGATATGATGATATATGAAAAATTTCTCAATTTTTTCTGTTGTAATTTTGATCGATGATATATGATGATATATGAAAACTTAATGATATGATGATATATGAAAACTTGGTTAATTTTTCTGCACATCCAGAATGGCGCCATTTTGTTAAATCCCTTTTTTGACATTCATGAGAGAGGTGTTCTGATGTAAGACATTTAGGAGAGAACTCCGATAACTCTTCAACGTGAGGGGGGACGTCGACCAACCCCCTCTCGCCCGACCAAACCCTAGAAGCATCGAGGCCACCCCAAACCCTAGAAGAGTTGCTGAGGCCACCCCAAACCCTAGAAGCGTCGAGGGCAACCAAATTTATCGAGTTACAAGAGCGTTGTCGTCGAGGGCACCCCAAACCCTAGAAGCGTTGTCGAGGCCACCCCAAACCGTAGAAGCGTCGAGGCCACTAATTAATATTGCTTGTTGTGATTAGCTATCTAGGTCTATGTTTGCCACTAATATATCCATCTTGCATGTTTTTATGTTAATTACCATGTTGTAATATTTACAGAAACTATGGATCAATAAAGAGACTTGGAAAAAGAACAGTTGTTGTGGGATATAAACATTGGTAGAGGTGATGTCTTGTCGTTTCTCAACGACACTGATGGTCTGGAAGGAGAGGATGAAGCAGGCTCTGGTGATCGAACAATGGAGGAGGAAAGTCATGATCATGATGGCTCCGGCAACCGAATGCCGGTGGAAGAAGGAGACCGTGATGACGGCTCCGGTGACCGAACAGAGTCGGGATTAGCTGTTGCAAAGTCCGGCGAGGTATATATATTAATTAAGCGTGTGTTGACTAGATAATTAATGAATTAATTGTTTTGGTATGTACATATATTAACTCTTCTTTCTTCTTTTATAGCCCTCCGGATCGAGCCAAACTTCGGTAACAAGACGAGGCCCGAAGAAAAGGTTGCGCTCGGATGAAAGGTTCATGATCACAGCAATTGCGGATGATGGCCAACCAATTGAACCCAGGCGGACCAAGGATGCATTTTATGCTTAGTGCGGAGCTATTGTTAGGGACAACATCCCGATCAGCACCCAGCTATGGAATAAGCCTAAGAAAGAAGACCTCAAGTTTCTTATGTCACCGATAGAGAGAAAGATGATCTTTGGACCTTGCTGAAGGCAAATTTCACCCTACCACCAGATGAGGATCCGAATAAGCCAGTTATAGAGCCACTTGTCAAGAAGATGGCAGATCTATTCAGGAGGTAGAAGAAAGAGTTGAAATCAATGTTTTTCGACAAAGGGAAGACTCCAGAATTCACCGACCGATTTGAGAAGATAAGAGATCACTGGCCCGCATTTGTGACCTACAAGACATCGGACAGAGTAAGAAAATGTTAGAGATAAACATGATAAATGCTGCAAAGAAGCTGTATTACCATCGCACGGGGTCAGGCGGCTACCTCAAAGCCCAGCCGTTGTGGGACAAAGCTGAGACTGACCTGATTGCTAAAGGGGTTGAACCAAAGACATTGAACTGGCCAGACTGTTCAAGGACTTGGTTCTTCGGGGTTGGGGGAACTTTGGACCCTAAAACAAGGAAGTGCCGTTGGACGGACAAGCAACTTGCAATACCCGTCACGAAGCTTCGGGAAGCAATCAAGGCAGCGCGGGAAGGGACATTCATTCCTGACGGAGAGAATGACAAGCTGACTGAGGCCTTGGGGAATCCTGAGCATGCTAGTCGAACACGAGGCATGTCAGGCTCCGTTGCGTGGAAGATTGGGTTTCCCAATGCAGGCGGTTATAAAACTCGGGAGAGGAAGAGGAAACAAGAGCTGAGCGATATACATAAGCTCAATTCAAGATTATTAAAGCTAGAGGAACAAGTTGAGAGCCAGTGAGCTCCTGACCAACCATCTCAGCGGCACGAAGCTACCAGAGAAGCTACCCTGCCATCTCAGCAGAGTAGCAGCATGGCTTCCATGGAGCCCGTTCAGTAGCCTGACTTCATGGCTCCTAGCTACTGCGTGGATGCTATCACGGAGGCTCAACATTGCCAGCTTATGATGAAATGGCAAAACATCACCATGAAGGCGGTTGTCGGCACTGTTCCACCTCCTCAACTTGACGGAACTTTTCACTGCCGTCTGATTCCATAGGGCTATGCTGTTGCCATGGCAGATGAACTAAGGGAGGGGTTTGAGGAGCTCGAGCTTGACCACCCTACAGGTGAAGGGGCGATTCAGCTGGGTCTTACTCTGAAGACTCCATGTCTATGGCAGAAGGAGTACATCAAGCTTCCAAACTGGATGCCTCCACCTCCTCCTCCTCCTCCTCCTACGGTGAGTAAGGGCACTCCGCCTCCTCATCCGCCTCCTCCAGCGCGTGACGACACTCCGTCTCCTTCTTCACCTCCTCCGACGAGCACTCCGCTTCCTCCGACACGTGAGGGCACTACGACTCCTCCTCTGCCTCCTTCGGCACGTCGGACCACTCCGCCTCCTCTGGCGCGTGGAAGCACTCCACCTCCTCTGATGTGTGAGCGGACTCTGCCACGTCAGCAACGGCAGAAGAGAGAGGCCGCCGCTCTGGCGCCTAGCAGTACAAGCAGAGGAGTTAAAAAATTCAAGTATGCTCCATCTCTCAAGGCTCCGGAAAAGTTACCATATGAGCGGACTGACAAGGAAAATGAGGACATCAGTCATGCCTATGTGAGGGACTTTTTTGCACGGAAACATCCAACTCCGAAGGAAACGATAGATCTAGTGGAAGTGGAAAAGAGCGGACAATCGATGCCCTGAAGCGACCACCAACGCCTCCGCCGGATTCCAACTATGTGTCCACTATTAAAAAGACATATAAGGAAGTAGAGCGGTCAGGAAGTACTTGCAGTGATGCAAGGTTAGAAGAACGAAGAAGTGGGGAAAAAATTCCTCAGCTAGGCGAACAGGCGAAGCAAACGTGCCCCCTCGCTCAAGGTGGCTAGCGATATCATCGCTAATCATCCGGGGATGGTGCCCGGTACTAATCTTGCTGATTACCTGACCGATGATATAGAGTTTGAAACAATGGAGGTGGAAAAATTCAGATTCCAATATGGCAGCCTCTTGTCAAACTTGATCATCATCCTCCTTTAAAAACGATGATGCAAAGACTCCATGAATGGTATATGGAAATATGCCGCATGTCTGGGAAGCATACTTTGACGATGAGAATTAAAGAGGAGCACGACCTCATTTGAATGGATATTTTGAATGTTGAATTTGATGAGTTATTCCAGTTATACAATCAAAAGGCCCTCGACAAAACACTCTTGACTTGCTAATGTCTATAAGTACTACTTCTGTAAAAATTAAGTCTTTATATATAGCTCAGCCCTTTCATTCGCATGTATATGTAATTATCCTCAGTGTATTATGCAGGTTGAAGATCGTCGAATGCAGAAAAGCATATATCTATGAGATTGGGTTCATTAACCCAAATATCATACATGTGGATGGTCAAACACAATGTCTCTGAAACCGAGGACAACTTGCTACAATCGTTGCTTAAAAATCAAAACAAAGATAAAATACTACTCCTTAGAACTTCAAGTGAGTGTTACTGTGTTGTGCATATTCGGTTTCCCTTACTAGAGGTTAATTATAGAAATGTAACTGATGAGTTATGCAGGTGTGCGCAGATTCCACTTTATCTTGCTTGAGATTAAGCTTGAAGCTGGAATAGTAACTGTCTTAGACTCAAGAAGAAAAGATCCCCAGGAGTATGCGGACATGACTGATATGCTCCAGAAGTAATCATTATAGCACCATATCGGCAACTTTGTTCATTTCCTGATATCAAGTAATTATTCTCTCTGTCTGGCAGGGTTTGGAAAGACTTCACCGTAATTACGCTGTGATTGCCGGTGGAGCTGCAATTTAAACACCTGAAAGTAAGTACTACTAGATAGTTCCGCGCATATCCCATTGATTCTAGAAATTTTCATGGATACCATTTAGCATGCTTGATTATCATTTTGATTGAACTCTATTTCTCGTAAAGTGCTTGTGGCAGGAATCCGGGAATGATTTTTGTGGAAACTACGTTTGCGAGTTAATCTGCAACTCGACGACCTCTAAGCAGGGCTACTCTGAAAAACAATATGATTTATGTAAACAAAAGAATTCACAATTTTATTTTATTACCATCATTTGTGTTCATCCATATATATGTATTGACCCACTTCTTTAAATTAGATGTGGCAGATGCGGGATGAATTCCTACGACATGATCGCATACGAGCTATTCAAGAGGAATTGGCGGGATTCTTTCTTGACCACGTCATAAATAAAGCCGGAGAATACCATGTGGAAGTTGAAATAGACCTTAGATTTTAGGGTTTGTAAGAGATCTTATATTGTATATATGTAGCTAGTAGCGTTGGATAGACATACGAAAACTTGTTGTTCGACCAATCTCTCGGAGAAAGAGAGGTCACTTCTCTCTGTATATGTTCATGACGATCTTGTGTACTTAATGGTTCCTTCATTTGCTTACTAGCTAGCGTGTTGAGTTCTCTCTATACGTATAGTAGCTAGGATCCACAAAGCACGGAGATAAAGAGAGGTCACTTCTCTCTATTAGGTAGCTAACACAATATATGAAACCCCTAAATTAACCCTCCAAAATCCCCTAACCCCCCCTAAAAAACAAAAACCCCAACTCCTGTCATATGCTGACGCGTGGATGCCTTTTGGTCCCGATTTGTATTACCAACCGGGACTAAAGATCCTCCTGCCTGGGCGCCCCGCAGCGGCCACATGGAGCCTTTCTGTCCCAGTTTGTAAGCAAACCAGGACTAAATGTTTTGGGCTTTAGTCCCGACCCTTTAGTCTCGGTTCCAAAACCGAGGCTAATGGGCCTCTAGAACTCGGACAAATGGGCCATTTTATACTAGTGTGGGGTCGTACCCGACAATGCGTGGTATCGCAACAGCGTGATGGTGGCACGGGGCATCGCATCCACGTCCAGCGTCCCCTTGGCCTGGAACCGGTGTTGTTCACAGGGTGAGCATGACCTTGTCCGCCTGGTAGGCCTTGAGCATGCCTGTACTGGCGCTGAGTAGCAAGAAGCGCTTGCAGCTGATCTTCTCCAGCAGCCGAGCCAGGTTGGCGGCGGACAACCCGTCGAACTTGATGGACGCCGAGATCTCCAACATCGTGAAGTCATACTGTGTTTTCTTGACGGCCTTGGCGAAGGTGGCATGGTAGCCGTTGCCGGTGTTGGCGTCCGCCGCAATGCCGAAGCCACACTACAAAGAAAATATACTTCCGTGATGATACGTGTTTGTCATAGTAGGTCGCATTTTTTGTATTGCATGTACATCCATGACAAATTTATGACAGAATCAAGATAGTCATACCTGTGCTGTCGTAGACGTGTTACATGACATTACCAAAATTATCATCACGGAAGTGTCCACTTCCAAGACGATAAATCGCGCGTCACAGAAGTGCTTTCGTCAAGGGTGACCCGACACGTGGCATCCACTGTAACGGAACGCCGTTAAGCTATCGGGTTGGATTTTAGATCCGATAACCCATTAACAGCCCCGACCAATGGGAAATTTCCACATGTAAAATTCTGATTGGCTGAAGGGAACACCTGTCAGCTCGTCAGTGTGCCAGATGTTGCCCGTCCATCTGAGGAGACATGGCTATGATACGTCGACACGTGGCTGGGCCCAACAGAGGCCCATATAGGTTAAAAAGGCCAGCTAAGACAAAGGCCCGTAGAACTTAATCAGGTACTAGTGGGCCAGCCCAATAATGGCCTGCTTAATAAAGGCCCATTTACGTCCCGAAGCCAGATCTGGCCCGTTAATTGTTCGCCCAATATTTGGGCCCATTTGCGTCCCGAGGCCAGATCTGGCCCATTAATTGTTCGCTGAATATTTGGCCCCAACTACAGCCCAGTGACTTTCGGCCTGTTAGAGGCCTGATGTAGACATGGGCCCATTTCAGCCCGGTGTGAATTTCGGCCTGGGGATGGCCCGTGCTGCCCATGGGCCATATATGGTCCGCGGGGACATCGGGCCCACTAACGGCCCGTGCTAAAGGTGGCAACATGTAACACCCCAAAAATTTAACCATGATTTGTTTATTAAAATTTTGGCAGGAAATTAAATTTTTATTTTCTGGATTTATCCTTTGATTTTAGACCTTCTTTTCTTTGATATTGTGGAGTTTTTGCCCCAAGTAAAAACTTTTCAAAAGCATTGTTGGACTTATATACTCTCTCAGTAAAACATTTCTTTTATCAGTGGTTTTATTTATATAATTTTTTTCCTAAGCTTTATTTCTCTAAAATGGTTTTTCATAAGTTTTAGGGTCCCATTTGCACTGCAACCCTTTTTAAAAATTCATTTAAAAATCCCACCAAAATTTGGGGATGACATAGGATGTCCCTAAATCACTTTTATGCAAAAATATCCTTTGGTCATTTGGAGATTTTGAGCTTTACCCCTAGTTTTCAAATCTGGTCCAATTGCACTTTTGCACTACAGCCTACTTAGATATTTCTTTACAACTTCCACCAAAATTAGGGTATGTTATTAGGAGTATATTATTCAACTTTATGCAAAAATCCACTGGTGTTATTTGAAAAATTTGAGCAAAACATCCTCTTTTGCTCTCTGGTCCAGTTTGGCTTTTTCTACAGCAACTCTAATTTTCGTTGCTCTAATACCCATGATCTTTCTTCTGATTATTAACCACCCTGCAAAACCGTTATGTCCAGGAGAGTGGACCCATTGGAGTATATTTGGTGCATGCAATGATAGCTTTTAGTTTCTGTCCAGAAATGGTTTTCTCAAAAACATCCACTAGCAAGTTTCTAGTCCTGACCAACTAACATTGCCACCCTCTCTATCATCAAAAGAGACACTAGTCTGGAGTTTTTGGCCACCCCAACAGTTGCCTAGATGCCTCTGGCATTATGTCAAACACCTTGAGGGCATGAACAGATTTGACAAGATTTTTAGTTTGCACACTGGACCTGCTTGCTTTGCCTAACCAGCATGTCCCATGGCTTTACCCTAGCCTATAGCCCCACCCTGCTAACCCTCATGTGATTTGGAGCCTCTTGGCAAGCGTTGGCATTTTGCTGAACGCCTGGCATGCGTGCACTGGGCGCGCTGAGAGCGCACGTTTTGCACGTGCGCGCACCGAGTCACCGCGTCCCACTACCGTCGCCTCGCGCTCGCTCTGGCCCTTCCCCACTTGCAGCCAACACGCCCCGACTCCTCCCTCGCCGCAGAGCCACCCTGGCCCTCTGCTGGCGCCATACAGTGCCACCGACGCAAGCCGCCACCGCCGCTCCGACAGCCCCTGCCGTGGACGGCGCCGCCCGAGCCACAGCCGCGCACCAGCTCGCCCTGAATAGCTCGAGCTCATCCGCTCACCCTGCCCGACCCCGCCAACCATCGCCACACGCCCCCTGGCTACAGAACGGCGGTCCGCCATTCTTATCCACGGCCGCCGTTGGAACCGACCTCGACCGCCTATATAAGGGGCCCCGAGCCTCTCCAAACCCTGAGGCGACCCCGTGCCATCCCCCTAGTGCGCCCCACGGCCAGCAAGCAACGGCGGAAAGCCTTCTTCCCCGTCCCCGGCCAGTTCGGCCGCCGCCGCCCTCCGGTCCATTGCATCGCAAGCGAGGCCTCCCCCGCCCATCCAGAGCCACCGTCCTCTTCCCCTCGATCTTGCGGAGCCGCCCAGACCCTCAGCTTCGACGGGGAGCCACCGTAGACCAAACCCCCAATCCACCCGTAGCTGCCGTCCGCCACGGAGCTCGCCGCCGGTGACTCCCTTCGTCCCCACCTACCTAACGACCATCGGGAGGACCTCCCTGGACTGGTGGATCCATACCTGCCCTCGGGAGCCTGCGGGGAGCCGCCGTTCGCCGACGTTGGTCGCTGAAGCCCTGCCTCTGTTCGGCCAGAGGGGGAAGGAGGCGGGGGCGACGAGTCAAACCTGACCAGTGGGCCCCCTCGACCCACTGTCAGTGACCCAGCACCGGTCCACGCTCGCGTAAGTGGAGGCGTAATTCTAGAGTACGTCTTCGACGTGTATTCTTTTCAAAACGTTTTTCTTTTTTCTATTTTATTTAAAAATAGAACTTTGAGTGGACATATCTTTTAAAATAAAACTCCAAATGAGTTGATACTTTTTCCTACCTTTCTCAAATTCTGTCTAGTTTATTTTCAAATTTATTTGAAAAAAAATCAGACAACTTTTTTGTGCTGTTTTGAAGCTATGTGTTAATTTCAATATTTTCAAAAATAGGATTTTGAAGAAGAAGGGAACTTTCAAAATACAACCCCCACTTGTATACTCTTGAAGGCAAGCATCCTGAACCCTGGCATAATATTTTTGTGTGTTGTTTGATACGGTTACAACACCACCTTGACATGGAGCATTCGTTATTTTATGTGACGATACGATCATACGCATGAGTACATAATGAAGATTCTTGCTGTTGGAAATGGATATGCTTGTGATAGTAATCATCCTCGTATGCCTTTTGTGCCTACTGGAAGGAAGCCGGGAAAGTCTCTGTCGAGATGATTGTGTCCGGTATGGCATGATGAGGTATGATGAGTGGTGATTCTGTCTGTTGGTTGAAATATATTTGTTATTCTGATCATGCAGGGAATACTTAAACCTCCTGAGTCGACCATAGATTGAGTCTTATTCCAATAACCCCCATACTTGTTTCATACTACCACTTGTCCCTGCTGTAGGTAGGGTATAGTTCAGTAAATTGTCAACCCCTTTCTTGGCACACACCATACAGAGAGGCCATGGTGGAAGATACCGGCTGCATCCGGTAGGCAGGCCACCTGGTCCGGGGGCATGGGTGTTTCCGGTTGGGACCGAGAGGGGGGCACCCCGTAGAAGCGTGCAGTATAGATTTGATCCCATGCTAATCGAGGTTGTAGCCTCCCCACTTAGAGTTTTGCTTGACAGGTGTCGTGGGTGATTCTATACACTGGTAAGCTAAGCTGGTGTATGCGAGTCAGGTGTGTTTTCAATTAAAAGACCGTAGACGGAATTAGTCCCGATGGACTGAAGGAATCCGTTACTCGTGGGTAAAGAGTACACCCTCTGCAGAGATTATATCTATTCGAATAGCCGTGTCCATGGTTAAGGACTACAGTCTGGGTTGGGTCAAGTGTCGGTCTTAGTGTCGGTCTTCGGAGGAGAAACCGCTAAACCAGAACATGGATCATGACTTGTGACTTATGAAGATTATGATTATTTTTAAGATGGACTAACCCTTTTTATTATTGAGTATCCCTGGGACGGTTCTACCTCCTGGATATTCACTGTGATTGTTTTCTTATAAGCCCTTTATGTGGTGTCGCACAGACGCCCGACTGTGGCATATTCGTTACTCGTCTTACCTTATAAGCCCTTTATGTGGTGTCGCTCGGACGCCCGACTGTGGCATACTGTTATTTATTTACTTTATAAGCCCTTTATGTGGTGTCGCTCAGACGCCCGACTGAGGCATGCTCGTTATTTACTATCCTTTCGAGGCGTTCCTTCAGACACCCGATCGGTGCATTCTATTACTACTCTGTTATTACATATTCATGTTGCATATAAATAACCTGCTTGCATACATCAGGGATTTTATTTTATGACTGACGTTGTGATCATAGAATATTTCAGAGCATGATTATCGTTTGTTATATTATACCCGTGTTCATAATGTTTGCGAGTACATTCAAAGTACTCACTGGCTTGTCCCTGGCTATTGTCTTGGCCAGATTTCTTGCTTGGAGAGGAGCATTGCGATGTCAGCCACGGAACCCACACAATGGTGACAATAGCCTTGCGAAGATAGGAGTTAACCTGGTCAGTTGTTCCTGTGGGAAATGGAGTCCCATGGCCACTTATGAACCACATACCGCTTCTGACATCAACCACTAGAAACCATTTGTTGTACTCATAGGCCAGAATGGTCTTCTTCTACATATGATGTATTTTGCTTGGAGTTTTTGTATCAAGTTGGTGCCTCATCAGCTAATAGTAATCCTGGGGCTGGTGAGCACAAGGGCCATTTTCTGGGAAATTGATATCCCGAAAATCCGGTCCTGACAAACTTGGTATCAGAGCTAGACTGACCATTGGCTAATCCTATCTTAGCGAGGTCGATAAACCTAGGTTAACCAACCCACCAATCCTTAACCTAACCCCGGCCAAGCTTCTCCTGCAAGATAGCCACACAGTGACCTCGACACTTTTCGCAGTCGGTGCCCAACCTATCAGCCTAGACTGTCGATCACGCGCCAGTGGCCGATACCCAATTTGTCTCATTCGCAAGCGTGCGAAGGAAGACTCCATCCCCTTTTTCTATAAAAAGGGCACTCTAGCCTCAACACAGCATAGCACAACCCCTTCCCCAAAACCAAGCCATAATGCCTGGCCCCATAGTGCACAATGAGACCACAGCAACCAACCTTGGAGGTTTTGTGACCGTGCTAGTAAACCTCACCCACCGTGCCTTTGCATTAGAAGAACCCGCAGAATATGTGGTGTACCAAGGACCCATGAGCGGTGAAAGCCGACAATTCTGGGCCATCGTGCACATCTATGGTAGGGGTCTATCTCTAGAACGCCCCTACAGGTTCACTGGAAGGACAACTTCCTTTGAGCCACAAGCCATCCAACTAGCTGCTCGAGAGGCTGTAGTTCAACTCCGGCACTTGTCGCCCAGAGTTAACTGTCGCCCGTTCTACTACTACCCCAGCCGTGACGTGTATGGTAGGCCACCCCAGGTTGCCAACGGAGATCACAAGATGGATCCTGCATTGTTACATCTGGTGCGCTACGTAAGTGCACTAGAGGAACTGTTCGATCAAATCACCCTTGATCTGATAGTAGCTCGTGGAGAACTAATACGCCGAGCCCCGGCAAGAGGAAAATATGAGCCCGACGCCGACAACCCAGTCATGCTGTTCGGACAACCGATCGAATCCTTGAGGTCTGCCCTAGTCATCGACCAAAATACCCTGATGTCCCCAGAAGTGCTTCATCGCCTTTTGGGAACACGCTCCAACGGGATTGTGGCCAACAATCCCCGGGATGGTCATCATCGCTACCCTGACCCTGCAGCCCCTCAACCCCCTCCAGCTAATCCCGACGGTGAGACCCGTGGAGAAGCCTCGACGTCCACAAGGCACGCCCACCTAGATATTAACGAAGTAGACTAAGTCACTCGAGTAGCACCGGGTCTTAGTATGTCCTCGTCTTGTAACTGTGTGACCCTATACCGCCATAATTAAATGCTATTTGCTTGTGCGCTCCTATTTTAAATAGTAGCCATGCATGAGTATGTTGGTGTACGATTGCATTTTTAATCTCGGGCGTAGCTGCCAAAAACCAACCTGGACGACACCAAGTTTGTGCTATGAGTAAACTATTTGGTTCCAGCTAATAGGAGTAATATTTTCAAAAACAACCCTTATCAAATCTCGAGGTCGAGATTATTCTTAAGGGGGGTAGTGTTGTAACACCCCAAAAATTTAACCATGATTTGTTTATTAAAATTTTGCCAGGAAATTAAATTTTTATTTTCTGGATTTATCCTTTGATTTTAGAACCTTCTTTTCTTTGATATTGTGGAGTTTTTGCCCCAAGTAAAAACTTTTCAAAAGCATTGTTGGACTTATATACTCTCTCAGTAAAACATTTCTTTTATCAGTGGGATTATTTATATAATTATTTTTTTCCTAAGCTTTATTTCTCTAAAATGGTTTTTCATAAGTTTTAGGGTCCCATTTGCACTGCAACCCTGTTTAAAAATTCATTTAAAAATCCAACCAAAATTTGGGGATGACATATGATGTCCCTAAATCACTTTTATGCAAAAATATCCTTTGGTCATTTGGAGATTTTGAGCTTTACCCCTAGTTTTCAAATCTGGTCCAATTGCACTTTTGCACTACAACCTATTTAGATATTTCTTTAAAACTTCCACCAAAATTAGGGGATGTTAGTAGGAGTATATTATTCAACTTTATGCAAAAATCCACTGGTGTTATTTGAAAAATTTGAGCAAAACATCCTCTTTTGCTCTTTGGTCCAGTTTGGCTTTTTCTACAGCAACTCTAATTTTCGTTGCTCTAATACCCATGATCTTTCTTCTGCTTATTAACCACCCTGCAAAACCCTTAAGTCCAGGAGAGTGGACCCATTGGAGTATATTTAGTGCATGCAATGATAGCTTTTAGTTTATGTCCAGAAATGGTTATCTAAAAAACTTCCACTAGAAACTTTCTAGTCCTGACCAACTAACATTGCCACCCTCTCTATCATCTAAAGAGACACTAGTCTGGAGTTTTTGGCCACCCCAAGAGTTGCCTAGATACCTCTGGCATTCTGTCAAACACCTTGAGGGCATGAACAGATTTGACAAGATTTTTAGTTTGCAAACTAGACCTGCTTGCTTTGCCTAACCAGCATGTCCCATGGCTTTACCCTAGCCTATAGCCCCACCCTGCTAACCCTCATGTAATTTGGAGCCTCTTGGCAAGCGTTGGCATTTTGCCGAACGCCTGGCGTGCGTGCACTGGGCGCGCCCAGAGCGCACATTTTGCACGCGCGCGCACCAAGTCGCCGCGTCCCACTGCCATCGCCTCACGCTCGCTCTGGCCCTTCCCCACTCGCAGCCAATGCGCCCCGACTCCTCCCTCGCTGCAGAGCCGCCCTGGCCCTCTCCTAGCGCCATACAGCGTCTCCGACGCAAGCCGCCACCGCCGCTCCAACAGCCCATGTCGTGGACGGCGCTGCCCGAGCCACAGCCGTGCCCCAGCTCGCCCTGAACAGCTCGAGCTCATCCGCTCAACCTGCCCGACCCCGCCAACCATCGCCACACGCCCCCTGGCTATAGAACGATGGTTCGCCGTTCTTATCCATGGTCGCCGTCGGAACCGACATCGACCGCCTATATAAGGGGCCCCGAGCCTCTCCAAACCCTCAGGCGACCCTGTGCCATCCCCCTAGTGCGCCCCACGGCCAGCAAGCAACGGCGGAAAGCCTTCTTCCCCGTCCCCGGCCAGTTCGGCTGCTGCCACCCTCCGGTCCATTGCGCGGCAAGCAAGGCCTCCCCCGCCCATCCAGAGCCACCATCCTCTTCCTCTCGATCTTGGGCAGCCGCCCAGACCCTCAGCTTCGACGGGGAGCCACCATAGCCCAAACCCCCAATCCACATGTAGTTGTCGTCCGCCGCGGAGCTCACCGCCGGCAACTCCCTTCGTCCCCACCTACCTAACGACCACCGAGAGGATCGCCCTGGACTGGAGGATCCATCCCTGCCCTCGGGAGCCCGTGGGGAGCCGCCATTCTCCGGCGTCGATCACCGGAGCCCCGCCTCTGTTCGGCCAGAGGAGGAAGGAGGCGGGGGCGACCGGTCAAACCTGACCAGTGGGCCCCCTGGACCCACTGTCAGTGCCCAGCGCCGGTCCACGCTGGCGTAAATGAAGGCGTAATTCCAGAGTACGTCTTCAACATGTATTCTTTTCAAAATATTTTTCTTTTTTCTGTTTTATTTGAAATCAGAACTTTTCCTAAACTTTGACTCGACATATCTTTTAAAATAAAACTCCAAATGAGTTGATTCTTTTTCCTAATCTTCTCAAATTTGTCTAATTTATTTTCATATTTATTTGAAAAAAATTCAGACAACTCTATTGTGCTGTTTTGAAGGTATGTGTTAATTTGAATATTTTAAAAAATAGGATTTTGAAGAAGAAGGCAAGCATCCTGAACCCTGGCATAATATTTTTGCGTGTTGTTTGATACGGTTACAACACCACCTTGAGATGGAGCATTCGTTATTTTATGTGACGACACGATCATACGCATGAGTACATAATGAAGATTCTTGCTGTTGGAAATGGATATGGTTGTGATAGTAATCATCCTCGTATGCCTTTCGTGCCTACCGGAAGGAAGCCGGGAAAGTCTCTGTCTTGGGTAGACACGAGCTTGTCCCTAGTTCCTCGTCGAGATGATTGTGTCCGGTATGGCATGATGAGGTATGATGAGTGGTGATTCTGTCTGTTGGTTGAAATATATTTGTTATGCTGATCATGCAGGGAATACTTAAACCTCCTGAGTCGACCATAGATCGAGTTTTGTTCCAGTAACCCCCATACTTGTTTCATACTACCACTTGTCCCTGCCACAGGTAGGGTACAGTTCAGTAAATTGTCAACCCCTTTCTTGGCGCACACCGTACAGAGAGGCCATGGTGGAAGATACGGGCTGCATCCGGTAGGCAGGCAACCTGGTCCTGGGGCATGGGTGTTTCCGGTTGGGACCCAGAGGGGGCACCCCTTAGTAGCGCGCGGTATAAATTTGATCTTGTGTACTTAATGGTTCCTTCATTTGCTTACTATCTAGCATGTCGAGTTCTCTCTATACGTATAGTAGCTAGGATCAACCAAGAACAGAGATAAAGAGATGTCACTTCTCTCTATTAGGTAGCTAACACAATATATGAAACCCCTAAATTAACCCTCCAAAATCCCCTAACCCCCCCCCCCCCTAAAAAAAATAAAAAAACCCTCCAAAATCCCCTAACCCCCCCTAAAAAAACAAAAAACCCAACTCCTGTCATATGCTGACGCGTGGATGCCTTTTGGTCCCGATTTGTATTACCAAACGGGTCTAAAGATCCTCCTGCTTGGGCGCCCTGCAGCGGCCACATGGAGCCCTTCCTGTCCTGGTTCGTAAGAAAACCGGGACTAAATGTTTTGGGCTTTAGTCCTGACCCTTTAGTTTCTGTTCCAAAACCGAGGCTAATGGGCCTCTAGAACTGGGACAAATGGGCCATTTTATACTAGTGTGGGGTCATACCCGACAGCGCGTGGTATCGCAACAACACGATGGTGGCGCGGGGCATCGCATCCACATCCAGCGTCCCCTTGGCCTGGAACTGGCGTTGTTCATAGGGTGAGCTTGACCTTGTCCGCCTGGTAGACCTTGACCATGCCTGTACTGGCGCTGAGTAGCAAGAAGCGCTTGCAGCTGATCTTCTCCAGCAGTCGAGCCAGGTTGGTTGCGGACAGCCCGTTGAACTTGATGGACGCCGAGATCTCCAGCATCGTGAAGTCATACTGTGTTTTCTTGACGGCCTTGGCGAAAGTGGCATTGTAGCCGTTGCCGGTGCTGGTGTCCGCCGCAATGCCGAAGCCACACTACAAAAAAAATACACTTCCGTGATGATACATGTTTGTCATAGTAGGTCGCGTTTTTTGTCATGCATGTACAACCATGACAAATTTATGACATAATCAAGATAGTCATACCTGTGCTGTCGTAGAAGTGTTCCATGACATTACCAAAATTATCATAGCGGAAGTGTCGACTTCCATGACGATAAATCACGCGTCACAGAAGTGCTTTCGTCAAGGGTGACCGACACGTGGCATCCACCATAACGGAACGTCGTTAAGCTATCGGGTCGGATTGTTGATCTGATAACCCGTTAACAGCCCCAACCAAAGGGAAATTTCCACGTGTAAGATTCTAATTGGCCGAAGGGAACACCTGTTAGCTCGTCAGTGGGCCAGATGTCGCCCGTCCATTGGAGGAGACATGCCTGTGATACGTCGACACATGGCTGGGCCCAATAGAGGCCCATATAGGTTAAAAAGGTCGTCCCAGTCAAAGGCCCGTAGAACTTAATCAGGTACTAGTGGGCCAGCCCAATAACGACCTGCTTAATAAAGGCCCATGTACGGCCCGAAGCCAGATCTGGCCCGTTAATTGTTCGCCCAATATTTGGGCCCATTTGCGGCCCGAAGCCAGATCTGGCATGTTAATTGTTCGCCGAATATTTGGGCCCAACTACAGCCCAGTGACTTTCGGCCTGTTAGAGGCCTGATGTAGACATGGGCCCATTTCAGCCCGGTGTGACTTTCGGCCTGGGAATGGCCCGTGCTGCCCATGGGCCATATATGGTCCGACGGGACATCGGGCTCACTAACGGCCCGTGTTAAATGTGGCAACAGTTAAGCCTAACATGACTTTGGGCCTATTAAAGGCCTGTCGCGTAATTCGGCCCGTTGATGCATGTACTAAGCTTTCGGCCTATTAAAGGCCCATGATATCAGTGGGCCAACTAAGGCCCGAGATATGTTTCGGCCTGGTAACGGCCCGTGGGCTAACTGGGCCAAAAGCGGCCTGGTCTACATTTCGGCCTGCTAAAGGCCCGTCGACGACTAGTGAAAATTGAGGCCCAACATGCATTTTGGCCTGCTAAAGGCCCGTGGTTTCATCTCGGCCATAACAGGCCAGTACAATATTCAGCCTGTTAATGGCCCAACGCCACCTGGGCCAAACTAAGTGCTGGGTCGACAAAAGGCCCAACTAAAATATAGGCCGGTGTAAGTTTGGGCCTAGCGCAATGTGTGAAGGCCCCAATCATTCAGGCCCAAGAAAGACGCAGGCCAGCCCAATTGTGGCCCGCTAAAAACCAGGCCCATTAGAGTCGAATGTTTCGGCCCGATTGACTACATCTAATTTTTTTCAGATAGCGATTGATGGCAGTAACTAGTAGGAATTAAGAACAAACCTACTCTATACAATAAAGAAATTACATCATAGTAACTAAGAATAAACCTACACTATACAATAAAGGATTTAAGGTATATTACATCCACTAGGCATCGAAGTTCGCCACCAGTGATCATAAAGCGCAACGAAGAAGCAGATTACAAAAACTGGGCACCATTGCAGTGTAACAAAATAATACTGAACCGAGACCACTTTTTTCCAAGACAATTCAAGAAAGGTTAGCCTTGTGGGGGAACTGCTGCGCAAGCTGCTGAGCAAGGCTGTGAGACCGGCCTAGCATGTCGGTCATAGCTTCCAGGTGTAGCTGTTTAGCGATGAGGTTCTCATTGGTGTTCTCCGCAATCTTTCTTAGATATAGGACTTCAAGTCGTAGTTGAGTTGTAGAATGCCTTTCTGCTAGAACTTGGGACTGAAGAAGTCGAATGATTCAGACAATGAATTTGGTGAGCTTGTCTGACTCTTAGTCTCAAGTAACTTGAACACTACAACAAGACAAGACTTTGGGGTTGTCTCGCTATCTTCAAGATGTTTTGCCTTCTTTGCTGCAATATATGTTGGGTTTGTCTCACAGCCTTCAGCAGACTTGTGCATGCCATCAGGCATATCACCCTGAAACAAAGTAGAGAGATGACAGGTTTTGCACATGTATAAACAAAGATGATAACTGTTCTATCAATTCTATCCAATTTCAAGTTAGAAAATAAAGAGTAAGTTCAAAATATCAAGAGCATAATTTGGCATTGTTCATAATGCGGGGAGCTTAACCACACTACTGGATTACCATGTCAACATAACAAGCATAGATGAAGGGCAAAGAAAATCATTGTATCTATTTTGGAAAATGTGCATGGCATGTTGTTCGTATCATCAGCCACATCAGTAAGATAAAACAGGAGATGACAAGGTGCAAACGTGGGCTGCTTCACCACACACTGGATTATAGGTCCACAAAACCAAGCATACATACAGGGAGTATTAAGTAATGTGCATGGTATGAATAAGGAATTTGGTTTTACAAGTAAAACTTAGAACTTACGGTTATTACGAACATGCATTTTGGTAGAAACAGCAAACTAAACAGCAGTAAACGATAGGGAGTATGAGCAAATTAAACAGCAGTTGAGGATAAAGGCTTTAGAAGGACTGACTTACATTAACAGTTAACACCGGCTTTATAATGCCCTTCTCCATGTCAAGGGAAGGATAACTCAAGAATTTCAGCACATAATCTTCTTGATAAGCATTGCCTGTACTCTACATTTTGTAGAGAGTAATTATAGATATGATAATACTGGAAGGGATAGAGGATAATGAACATAAGATGCAGATTGTTGCTACATAATGAACTACCAATCCCTGGAAGTACAAGCACTACAGGACAAAATGTACTGACAAGAGAAATGGGCTACACTTCTGCACTGACATTGTCTGTGTATTCTACTTGTTGGTAAGATTAAATATAGATCTGATCTTTTTTAGTAAATGGTGGGCGAGGGAGACAAGATGCAGAATGCTACAAAATGAACCAATCCTTACAAGAGGACTGCAGAGCTAAACCTCTTCAAAAGCATTGGGTTGATTCTAAATTTGTGTAAGAGTCCATACGGATCTTATAATGTCCACCGAACGGACAATTACGAGGCTAACATGTGCAGTGATGCTACATATCAAACATCTATGAAAGTAAGTATGGTCATACAGGGAAAGAGGTACTCACAAGAGCAATGCAGTGTGCAATATAGTTGCGTGATTCTGTGGTCCCTTGAGAACGAATATTCTTCTGCTAACAGTTTTCGTACAAGTGAGACATTAAGGCAAATGCAGAAATGTAGTTCAAATTGTGATGTGATATCATAGACAGTACCTTACACTGCAGCCGAGACCAATGTGTAACAAGATTATTCCAGTCACCGTCGGATAAATGTAGCACCGGAGACTTTACAGAAATTTCGTTCAGAGGCTTGCCATCAAAGTGCGCTTGCCTCAGGTAGGAATGATACTTCATCAACGAGTACTTGAAAAGCGCAACCAACTCTTGCTCGTCATCACAATCCAGTTTGCTCCTCGCCTATTTAAAAGAATGAAATCTTGTGTCTTCTGTCAGCAGAAACATATGCAGTAATGACCATGAATAACATTAGTACATTATTTACGCGTAAGTTCGAAGGAAGACTGGAAATTCTTCTGTGTTTGCGGTATAATCTTTCCATGAAGGAAAGATGCGCACAAAGTTCCTGACAACAACATAAGCTTCGTCTTCTAAACTGGGAAGAAATGGAACAGGGGTCCTATTTGCTGCAATTAGGGCTCTCTCTGGTTCGAAAAGAGATTTGGCAACTGAATTTGGTGTACTCTTTGCTGGAACGGGGTTTTTGCGTCGTACAGCTGGTGCTATGTCAACTGGCATAATCATACTGTTTGCTGCAGTTGGGATCTGCTGAGTTGGGGCATCAGAAATGACTAGTGTAGTAGGGCTAGAGTCTGCTAGAGTTGGGGTATTTTGTGGATCAAGTGATATTGCAAGTACACCTAATGGGCTATTTGATTTATCGGGTGCCACTACCTTTTCCAAATACTTTGCTTGTGCTCCTCCACGATCAGCAATCACCCTCTTCCTTTTGAACGTCTGATACACAAGAACAACATTTGAATGGATAAATATGGTATGATGACGGATGGAATATGTACTGAAAATGGATAGGCAGGGCGTATTCACATACATGATGTGTAAACTAAGCTAATGATAGTTCAATAAAGTAGAAGCAATGCAAAGCATCAATTCCAAGATATGTGCGAGCAATGTAGCCTTGGAAAGTTAGAGCAAGTACCTTGATGGGTGAATAAGATAGGGAATCTTCCTCTGACTCCTCCACTAGGGAGCTACATTGACTTAGGTCTCCCTCTAGCTCAGAATCGCTGTTAGGATCATATTCTGAGCATGAATCTATAGGTGGAGAGCATTTGCATTACATTGCATCCAGACTTGATTTCAGGCCCTTAATGCCAAGTTTGACAGTCATGGCATTGTTCTGCTTTATTCTTTTCATGCGCACAAGCTCATAATCATTATGATGCTGTTCAGAATCTGAGATTCATGAAAACATAAAAAGTAGTCAGGTTATCTATGGAATACATTGCGGATTCAACTCGGAGGGTGTTTCCCTATAAGCCCCTGCATATGTAAAGTTCACATCCCCAACTGTGCTGACCAGACCACACACAGAAATACAAACCCCTTATGTCGCTATAATAGGCAGGCACACATTTCAAAACTGAAGTAGGAACATTAGAATCATATGAAATTCGTATTCGAACAAATAAACTAAGCAATTATGAGTGGCGTAATGTTTAGCTTCAAGGGTGGAGTGTTGGTAGTGCGACACAAAGCAAGTAGGCGGATTGTATTCCATGTAAAAGATCGAAACCTATGTAAAAGCTGGAAATGACACTTTCTTTCTATAAAATGCAGTGTTTGTTACCCACACATGATGGAAGAGATCACATAGGGAAATACTATTCACTCATGTCTATGGTTCCAGTATTTAGAAACAGGGTGGTCCATCCTAAAAGAATATAGACAACAAATATGACAAGGCAAGCATAGATGTAGTGAATCAATCACTTACTTGTGAGCTTGTTAGGACAAGTATGCAGAATTGTAACCGTAGTAAGAGACCGTCCAAAATCTGAATTAAGAAGTTTGTCTAGCACTTATTGTTTGCAACTAATCGACGTGAATAATTATATATTATATCGAATGAGTAAGAAAGACAAGTAAATTTGTTAACAAACCTGGCTTGCAGTAGTAATCTGGGTCAATGTCACTACGACCAACAATCCAAAATGACTAGTTTCTGTTCCGAGGGCCGGAATTTTGAAAACCCTGTGAACTTTAGAGGTACTAAAGATTACCGAAATACATCTAAACCATTAAGTGTAGGTAGCACTGAGCACACAACAAACCCTAATGACAGTCCTTCCTAATGAGTAATGAATCAATTAGAAAATGGGTGATGAGGAGTGGCTGCTGAGTGTTGAGGACGTATCTCAGGATAAATCGGGTTGGCTTGGTGGGTGCTGCACGCCTGAGCCCTGAACAGACAGGGAAGGTAGGCATGGCGGTGCGCCCGGGCAGCGGTGACGCTGTTGGGCAAGCGGCCCCTGGCGTTCTGTTAGTCTGGCGTCTGCTCCTAGAGTCATGCCATCCGGGGACGGCAAGTCACCAGCAAGGCGGGCGGCTGGGGGCGAGTAGAGATCGGAAGCGCGCAGCAGAATAGAGGGGAATCGGGGCCTGGGACAACCCAAAATCCCAGGGTGGGCCGGCCCACCGTGGGCACCCTGTAGAGATACACACCTGAGCGGCGAACATGCATTTTTGAAACTAATTTAGGAACATTTAGCTGACCAATTAAACAACTCTGTTTTAATTATATCAGATTCGTATTTGAACATCTAAGCTTGTTTATCTTGATGGGTGGAGCAGTGTTATTATGTCACGAAGCACGTATTCTAATCGTATAGTGATCATAAAAGGGGGAAACTCTAAGCATATTTTTTAGCAAAAGAGGGTTTCCCCTCCGATTTCTATTAAAGAAACCACCACGGAACCAACATGATCAATTAAACCCTAAGCATGATCAATTAAACCGTATTATGGCTGTGCCATGGCAGATTTGAAGCTGCAAACTAGAGAAATGATATTTAGCATCCATTGTTTGCTTCGAACTAAGAACTAAATTCTAAGAGCTGAAAAGAAAGTAGAGTAACCAAGTTAAGATCTATTTTCTGGTTAAGATCAAAAAGTTGAGGAGATATGAAGTACCACCTCTCTTGCGGCGCCGTGTAGGCATCGGGGGTGCGATGGCTGTCGGTGGCGTTGAAGCAGATCTGCGACAATAGACGGGTGCATCGGGGGGTAAGTCCCGTTGCGGTGGAAGAGAAGGTCGTGTGAGTGGCCCCGGCAAAGAGGACAACGGCGCCGATGAAGCGAGAGGATGCGATGCAAGGCTATTGGTCCGTCGCCGTGGATGAGAAACGTCCATCTCTAGCAGTGGACGACGCGGTCTTGGTAGGCGCTCCGGCATGGTGGAGGACGGTGGCGACGGATGTGGTGGAGGACGGAGGCGATGGATGGGGTGGCGGACGGAGGCTGGTGTGGGGATGGGGTGTTCTAGCATGGACGGTGTATGAATGGGAAAATGGAGGGAGAGGTATGGGGAACCATGTTTTTGGTATGCGCCTGTCTAAAATATGGGAAAGTTACGAACTTAGCCCCCGTTTAAAATTTGGACGTCTCGTCGGTTGGGGATGGGACGATAATCTCGCATCTCGCCAATATTTGCCCAGAGGGATTTCGAGCGAGGAGAGGGTGGTTGGCGCACATGGTTGGCGCCCATGGTGTATGAACAGGGCTGACAGGTAGGGCGTTTGTGTCACGTCTGAGTGAAGTTACAAACCTGCCCCTATTGAAAATATTTGCCTACATCGATTTCGGTTGAGTCGAGTTTGTTTTGCCGCCCACCATGTATGAATGGGGAATGGAGGGACAAAACAAGGTCTTTCGGACGAGCTTGAATCAAATGTGTTTTGCCACCCATGTTTGACGTCCACCATGTCGGAATGGGCTCAGAGGCGGTCATGTCACGTCTAATTGAAGTTACTAACCTACCCCTATTTAGAGCAGTGGAAATCGGGCCAATGGACAATGGATTGTCCGTGTAATGGGTAGATAGTAATTTCCATCTCCCAAACACTTTGCTTCGGGCAGCCGACGTGGGAGTGGACATTTTGCTGCTTATTTCAAATTTTGGGACAATAAGCATCCACCTTTACCCTGGCAACTAAACTCGAATCCATTTTGTATTCCTATATGAATCTTTATAAATCATTCTATGTGTTTTTATATATCTTCAAAAGGACGACAAAGATGTATTCCACTCTTATATATGAATATGGTTTACAAATGCCGATACTCAAATTTAGAAACTAGAATCCAGTTTAAGGTGAATTTGAATATTTGGAACACTTCATGTCCAACTCAAATGTCACACGCAGCATAATGTGTACTCCCATTTAGATATGTACACAACTAATGTATCAAGATTCAAATACTGAGTCAATCAACCAAGAAAGTACAGAACTAACAGACATATAAACACTTATAGAGTATATGCATCAATAATATCAACTAACATACATAAGCTAGGCTGCTGTACTTTTTTTTGGCTACAACAGCATCCTTTTTTTAGCCAGCATCTTGGCCCTTTCCGTTGCGTGCCACTTATGGTCCATCTATACTACTACTATTACTGAATGCACATTCAGCCTGATTGGCATATTTGTAGGTCTGGCACAACAATCCAAATGAAATGTCTCCGAGTCTTATCAATTAATACAAACTTGTGCTCAAATAAAATTACAACCCAAAAAACAAAAAAAACAATTATTACATAATCTCTAAAACTAATGGTTTTATTGATTACATGAACAGACAACACAAAGGTTATTCAACTATGGAAAGAACATTTCACCTATGATTTACCAAGTAGGAATTTAATTTCCTTTTTTCCTTGAGGACCTTAACAATATGGTCAGTCTCAGCTTGCTTTGTTTTGAAATCCACCAAATATTTAATGTATCAAGAGTGACATGCAATGAATCAAGAGTGACATGTATGAAAATTATGAAGGTGGCCTTGACACAAATACGATGTCAACTACATGATCATGCAAAGAGCAATATGACAATGATGATCCGTGTCATATAAACGGAACGGTGGAAAGTTGCATGGCAATATATCTCGGAATGGCTATGGAAATGCCATAACAGGTAGGTATGGTGGCTGTTTTGAGGAAGGTATATGGTGGGTGTATGGTACCGGTGAAAGTTGTGCGGCACAAGATAGGCTAGCAATGGTGGAAGGGTGAGAGTGCCTATAATCCATGGACTCAACATTAGTCATAAAGAACTCATATACTTATTGAAAAAATCTACAAGCCATTGAAAAAAAATTACTACGAGCATGCTCCTAGGGGGATAGATTGGTAGGAAAAGACCATCGCTCGTCCCCGACCACAACTCATAAGGAAGACAATCAATAAATAAAATTGTGCTCCAGCTTCATCACGAAGCGGTTCACTATACGTGCGTGCTACGCGAATCACAAACTTCAACACAAGTATTCTTTAAATTCATAATCACCCAACTAGCATGACTCTAATGTCACAACCCCTATATCTCAATACAATTATCAAGCATCAAATTGATCATAGCACCAATTCACTTTCTATGATAGTTTTTATTATACCCAACTTGCATGCCCATCATTCTAGGACCAATTTTATAACCATAGAAAATACCATGCTGTTCTAAGAGACTCCCAAAATAATATAAGTGAAGCATGAGAGATCAACAATTTCTACAAAATTAAGCCACCGCCGTGCTCTAAAAGATATAAGTGAAGCACTAGAGAAAAAATTATCTAGCTAAAAAAATATAAGTGAAGCACATAGCGTATTCTAATAAATTATAATCAAGTGGGATTCTCCCAAAGGGTGTGTACAGCACGGATGATTATTGTAAACTAAAAATCAAAGACTAATATCATACAAGACGCTCCAAGCAAAACACATATCATGTGGCGAATAAAAATATAGCTTCAAGTAAAGTTACCGATAGACGAAGATGAAAGAGGGGATACCTTCCGGGGCATCCCCAAGCTTAGGCTTTTGGTTATCCTTGAATATCTTGGGGTTCCATGGGCATCCCAAAGCTTAGGCTCTTGCCACTCCTTATTCCATAATCCATCAAATCTTTACCCAAAACATGAAAACTTCACAACACAAAACTCAACAGGAAAATCTCATAAGCTCTGTTAGTGCAAGAAATGAAAACCACCACATAAGGTACTGTAATGAATTCGTTATTTATTTATATTGGTGTTAAACCTACTGTATTCCAACTTCTCTATGGTTCATATCCCTACATACTAGCCATAGATGCATCAAAATGTGCAAACAACACACGAAAAAACAAAATCAGTCAAAAACAGAACAGTCTGTAGCAATCTGTAACTCTCGAATACTTCTGGAACTCTAAAAATCCTACCAAAATAGGAAATCCTAGAAATTTTTCTATTGATCTACAGCAAAAAGAATCAACGCAAAATCACGTTTCTGTGAATTACTAAAATTATTTTCGTGCGCGCAAAGTTTCTGTTTTTCAGCAGAATCAAATTAACTATCACCATAGGTTATCCTATAGGTTCTACTTGGCAAAAACACTAATTAAAACTTGAAAACACATTTAAACAGAAGCTAGATAAAAAATTTATTACTAAACAGAAGAAAAAACAAAAAACAAAAATAAAATTGGGTTGCCTCCCAACTAGCGCTATTGTTTAATGCCCCTAGCTAGGCATAAAGCGAGGATAGATCTAAGTAGTGCCATCTTTGGCACTCAATTCATAAGTAGCTCACATGATAGATTCATCAGGTAATTTAACTTTCTTTCTTGGAAAGTTCTCCATGCCTTTCCTTAATGGAAATTAGAATCTAATATTCCCTTCCTTCATATCAATAATTGCACCAATCGTTCTAAGGAAAGGTCTACCAAGAATAATAGGACAAGAAAGATTGCAATCTATATCAAGAACGATAAAACCTATGGGCACATAATTCCTATTTGCAACAATAAGAACATCATTGATCCTTCCCATAGGTTTCTTAATGGTGGAATCCACAAGGTGCAAATTTAAAGAGCAATCATCAAAATCATGGAAACCTAGAATATCACATAAAGTTTTTGGAATCGTGGAAACACTAGCACCCAAATCACACAAAGCATAACACTCATGATCCTTAATTTTAATCTTTATAGTAGGTTCCCACTCATCATAAAGTTTTCTAGATATAGAAACTTGCAAATTAAGTTTTTCATCATAAGATTGCATCAAGGCATCAACAATATGTTTGGTAAAAGCTTTATTTTGACTATAAGCATGAGGAGAATTTAACACGGATTGCAACAAGGAAATACAATCTATTAAAGAACAATTATCATAATTAAATACCTTGAAATCCAAGATAGTGGGTTCAATGTTATTTAAAGTCTTGACCTCTCCAATCCCACTTTTACCAAATTTAGCATCAAGTTCTACAAACTCCGAATCATTGGGAAGCATTTTAACTAAAGTTGACTCCTCTCCAGTCCCATCATTATTAAGATTCATATTGCAAAACAAAGATTTAATAGGGGAAACATCAATAACTTTTAGATCTTCATCATTATTTTCATGGAAACTAGAAGAACACGCCTTTACAAAGCAATCTTTCTTAGCACGCAATCTAGCGGTTCTTTATTTGCACTCATCAATGGAAATTCTCATAGCTTTGAGAGACTCATTAATATCATGCTTAGGAGGAGTAGATCTAAGTTTCAAAGAATCAACATCAAGCGAAATCCTATCAACGTTCCTAGCCAAATCATCAAATTTAGCAATTTTTCTTCAAGCAAAGCATTAAAATTCTTTTGAGAGATCGTAAATTCTTTAACACTATTCTCAAAATCAGAGGGCATCTTATTAAAATTTCCATAAGAGTTATTGTAGGAATTTCCATAATTATAAGAGGAATTACTAGGGAACGGTCTAGGATTAAAGTTTCCTCTATAAGCATTGTTACCAAAATTATCCCTACCAACAAAATTCACATCCATAGATTCATTATTATTCTCAATCAAAGTAGACAAAGGCATATCATTGGGATCAATAGGAGCACTCTTAGTAGCAAAAAGTTTCATAAGTTCATCCATCTTTCCACTCAAAACATTAATTTCTTCTATAGCATGCACTTTTTTACTAGTAGATCTTTCGATGTGCCATTGAGAATAATTAGCCATAATATTATCAAGGAGTTTAGTAGCTTCTCCTAAGGTGATTTCCATAAAAGTGCCTCCCGCGGACGAATCTAAAAGATTTCTAGTAGCAAAATTCAATCCGGCATAGAAATTTTGTATGATCATCCATGTATGAGGCCATGAAATTTGAGATGGGATCCATGTATGAGAATAAAGTGGACTTTGGTGGACTTGCCCGATGATCGGCAAGCCATAGAAAATAAAGGGATCTTCAAGACGAAAAAAGACACTGATAGTAGTTTTACTATCTACAAAGCTCGACTTGTCGCAAAAAGGTTTTCGACAAGTTCAAGGTGTTGACTACAATGAGATTTTGTCAACTATAGCGATGCTTAAATCTGTCTGAATCATGTTAGCAATTGCCATATTTTATGAGATCTGGCAAATGGATGTCAAAACTGCATTCCTTAAATCGATATTTTTTAAAGAAGAGTTGTATATGATGCAACCAGAATGTTTTGTCAATCCTAAAGGTACTAACAAGGTGTGCAAGCTCCACCGATCCATCTATGGACTGGTGCAAGCATCTCGGAGTTGGAATATGCGCTTTGATGAGTTGATCAAAGCATATAGTTTTATACGGAATTGTGGTGAAGCCTGTATTTACAAGAAAGAGAGTGGGAGCACTACAGCCTTTCTGATAAGTATATGTGAATGACATATTGTTGAGCGGAAATGATGTAGAATTTCCTGGAAAGCATAAAGGAGATTTTGAAATAAGATTTTCAAAGGAAGACCTCGATGAAGCTTCTTGCATATCGGGCATCAAGATCTATAGAGATAGATCAAGACGCTTGATAAGATTTTTTCAATGAGTACATGCCTTGACAAGATTTTAAAAGAGTTCAAAATGGATCAGTCGAAGGTGTTCTTGCCTGTATTAAAAGGTGTAAAGTTGCGTAAGACTCAAAGCCCGACCACGGCAGAAGATAGAAAGAGACTGAAAGTCATTCCCCATGCCTCAGTCATAGGTTCTATAAAGTATGCCATGATATGTACCATACCAGTTGTGTCCCTTGCTATCAGTGTAGCAAGGGGGTACGATAGTGATCCAGGAGTGGATCACTGTATAGCGGTCAAAGTTATCCTTAGTTACCTAAGAGGACTAAGGAAGTATAACTAGACTGATCGTCTTGCTTGATGGCTTACCACGAAGAATAGACTTCTCGGGCTGGGGTGGAGCATAACTAGACTAAGAGCAGTCACGTGCATAGTGTCCTGGACTTCCGCATGTGAAGCAAGTCCCTGAAGTTGGGCATGGCCCCGCATTGACAAGCGATCTACCAATAGGTCTGGGAGGAGCATACGACTAAGCTGGGTGAGGCACCACATAAGATGGTCTCGGTGTATATCCAGAAGGAAGAGCGGAGTTTGGAACCTAAATCCGGCGATTCTGAGAGCTAGAGCCGGAGAAAGATCCCAAATCACGGGTGTGCTTACGAGACTCCTCGTAAGTGAGTTGAGTTGTCTCTGCATTAATGGCCTTGTTCACAAGAGCTTGGAATGTATCACAACGATGCAGGTGGAGATCACGACACAATTTGCGGTTGAGACCCTTCAAGAACCTAGCCTTCTTCTTGGCATCCGTGGACACCTCTTATGTAGCATAGCGAGCAAGGTTCTCAAACTCTCTACTGTAAGCATCAACAGCCATCGTACCCTGGGTGAAACTATATAACTTTTCTCTCTTGTGATCAATGAGGGCCTGAGGAATGTGATGCTCGCGAAAAGCCTAAGTGAAATCCCTCCAGGTACGAATCTGGCCAGCTGGAAGCATAGCCTCGTAGTTCTGCCACCAAAGACTAGCAGGACCTTCCAGGTGGTACTTGGCATGGGTGACCTTGTCATCTTCAGCTATGTTTGCGGAACGCAGCTGATGAGTGATGCTACGAAGCCAGTCATCTGCATCGAATGGATCAATGGAATGATGAAAGGTGGGTGGGTGCAAGTCGATGAAGTCATGGATGGAAGCAGATTCTTTGGACTGATGTGCCATGTTCTCCTTGATACGTGCCAACAAACGGTTAGACTCACGCTTGTTCCTCTCCATATCTAACATCAACTCTGTCAATGAAGCCTGGTCGGGAGGATCCTCATCCCTACCATCTCCGTGGTTCTGGCTACGTGCAACAGAACTTCGCTTAACTGATGACATCCTAAGAAACGAAACCAAGGATGAAATCAACATCAACTATAGGCTGTAGAACGTAAGACAAGGAAATTAGTATCTCTTGAAATCCTAGGGCAATTCCGGCAACATAACGACAGTAAAATGCTCAGAATGAGACATCCTGCTAAAAATGGGGTAGTACATCAACTCAACATCACCACTCAAGGTTCTGAGATAATACTAAATAGACTACACCGAAAGTACTCGAAAACTGGGATATGACTCTGATCAACCAATCCTATGGAATTACGAAGTAGTAACACATGATCCTGATAGATGGAAGAGAAAGCCTAGTTACTTAACCCCAGAGGAAAGATATGATGACTCAGATCAGAAGGCCATGAGGTTTAAGGAGTAAAAAAAGCCTTACGTTCCCTTCCACAATCAATTCCCTTATATAACTAAAGAATTTCTAGACTCAACTTCGACCAGTTCGGCTTAGTAATCCTACAGGTAGTCAGGCTCTGATACCAATGCTCTCAGGACCCCGATCCTAGGTCACACCGATCTAGCATGTAACACATCATATCACTTTGCGGACTCATGCACGGTATTCCCACGGGTGCCACCTTACCTGTCTAGGGACCATTTGCACCTTCTGGCTCACGTATATGATTGTTTCGCTAGTGTCCATATGACAGAGAACCCGGGCCGACATGACTAGTCGTAAACCCAAGGTGGCACAAACTTACAGGAATAGGCATACATGACTCAGCAACGAACGTATCGATCATCAACGTATGAACCCAAGTCGTAGCTGTTAGGTTATGTAGTAATTTCAATTTTCCTAGGCACACACAAGATCATAGTGATGCATAGCAACGAGAGGGGGGGTGTTGTCCATGTACCCTCATAGACTGAAAGCAGAAGCATTAGCACAACACGGTTGATGTAGTCGTACATCTTCACGATCCGACCGATCAAGTAGCAAACGTATGGCACCTCCGAGTTCAACACACGTTCAGCTCGATGACGTCCCACGAACTTCGATCCAGGAGAGCTTTGCGGGAGAGTTCCGTTAGCACGACGGCGTGATGACGATGCCGATGATGCTACCGACGCAGGGCTTCGCCTAAGCACCGCTACAATATTACTGAGGTGGAATATATGGTGGAGGGGGCACCGCACACGGCTAAGAGATCAATGATCAATTGTTATGTCTAGAGGTGCCCCCCTGCCCCCATATATAAAGGAGCAAGGGGGGAGGCGGCCGGCCAGGAGGAGGGCGCGCCAAGGGGGGAGTGGGAGTAGGACTCCTCCTTTCCTTGTTGGAGTAGGAGAGGGGAAGGAAGGGAGAGAGGAGGAGAAGGAAAGAAGCCCCCCTCCTTGTCCAATTTGGACTAGAGGGGGAGGGGGCGCACGGCCTGCCCTGGCCGCCCCTCCTCTTCTCCACCAGGGCCCATGAGGCCCAATAAACCCCCTGGGGGGTTCTGGTAACCCCCTGGTACTCCGGTATATGTACGAAACCTTCCGAAACCATTCCGGGATCTGAACATAGTCATCCAATATATCGATCTTTACGTCTCGACCATTTCGAGATTCATAGTCATGTCTGTGATCATATCCGGGGCTCTGAACTACCTTCGGTACATCAAAACACAAAAACTCATAATACCGATCGTCACCAAACTTTATGCGTGCGGACCCTATGGGTTCAAGAACTATGTAGACATGACCGAGACTCGTTTCCGGTCAATAACCAATAGCGGAACCTGGATGCTCATATTGGTTCCCACATATTCTACGAAGATCTTTATTGGTCAAACCGCATAACAACATACATTGTTCCCTTTGTCATCGGTATGTTACTTGCCCGAGATTCGATCATCGGTATCTCAATACCTAGTTCAATCTCGTTACCGGCAAGTCTCTTTACTCGTTATGTAATGCATCATTCCGCAACTAACTCATTAGTTACATTGCTTGCAAGGCTTATAGTGATGTGCATTACCGAGAGGGCCCAGAGATACCTCTCCGACAATCAGAGTGACAAATCCTATTCTCGAAATACGCCAACTCAACAAGTACCTTCGGAGACACCTGTAGAGCACCTTTATAATCACCCAGTTACGTTGTGACGTTTGGTAGCACACAAAGTGTTCCTCCAGTAAACGGGAGTTGCATAATCTCATAGTCATAGGAACATGTATAAGTCATGAATAAAGCAATAGAAACATACTAAACGATCAAGTACTAAGCTAACGGAATGGGTCAAGTCAATCACATCATTCTCTAATGATGTGATCCCATTAATCAAATGACAACTCATGTCTATGGCTAGGAGACTTAACCATCTTTGATTCAACAAGCTAGTCTAGTAGAGGCATACTAGTGATACTTTGTTTGTCTATGTATTCACACATGTACTAAGTTTCCGGTCAATACAGTTCTAGCATGAATAATAAACATTTATCATGAAATAAGGAAATAAATAATAACTTTATTATTGCCTCTTGGGCATATTTCCTTCAGTAGCAAGCTACAGGGACTTAAAAGAACAACACGTGACATTTCCCCGAAGGGAGACACCGGAATGAAGAAGGACACATGCCGGCCAGCCTAAGTGTTCCGGAGCAATAGCAAGCTACCATGGCTCAGTGGAAGCACTAGGAGACATTTCCCCATAAGAGAGGCTACCAAGAATAAACAACTAGGTTGTCGGATCCCACACATAGCAATACACATTACACGTACGCATAACATGCAAGTATGTGTTGTACAACATGGCATCACAACATAACTCAACAACTCATATAGATAAGGACTCAGAAGAGCCATTATAGCATTTATTCCAGGGTTACATGACCCAACATTCAGAGCATACAAGCAACAAGCGGAAGCATAACATGTCTGAGTACAGACAACTACAAATGAACAAGGCTGAAGAGCTTGACTATCTGCAACATCCGATCAAGATCGTAGCTTACAAGCTACATGTCGAAGTACACAAAAACTAGTAAGACCGAAGTCTCCGCTGCAAAAACATAAATAAAGCAACGTGAGTACAAAGGTACTCAGCAAGACTTACATCAGATCCTATCATACATGCATTTGTATCAAGAAGGTAATGTGGGTTTTAGTTTCAGCAAGCCAGCTTTGACTGAGTGGCTATCCTGTTCTACGATTATGAGTAACTTCTTTGAGGTGAGAAAGCGCACACGAGTCCACTAATCACCACACAATACAATACTATGGATTCATCCCCGCCTCCCTACGAGAAGGCCATCCATAGCACTCACACTTGTCTTGAGCATTTTAGAGTATCCACTTCAAGTTGTCTATGTACCACGTAAGCATCCAAGAAGTCCATACCCGCGGACCCGGCTATTCGAATAGATCATGTTAACCCTGCAGAGGTGTACTTCTTCACACATGCTCTCGCCACTTATCGCCATGTACACGTCATGTATCTCGGCAACCTTCAACCGTAAGCCTGGAGAGGGTGTCGGCCACGACCTGACTACCCACACAACACCCTAGTCCAAGTTTATCGCCTATTCGGGTTCTATCCGCAAGGGAGTCCGGCTGAGGTTTCCATCACGGCCCCAAACGATGTGTGCAGGGTTCCCGAGCCCACCATCCGGGTGCCACTCGATACAGCAGGCCACGTGTGCCTAGTCTGTCCCAAGCCCACCCTGTTAGGTGCCACTTGGTAGAAAAGTAACACTACCTACAAACACCAGAAACTAGTTGCGACTCCTGGACAGAGATCAAGTCGGTTAATAAGTCGAGAGGGGCACTTAAGCATTCTAATGCGTGGTAGTAACTAGTCATTGGACGACATACACAGAACTCGGTGCTTAAGGACGGTTCCAGTGAGACAACCCACCATGTACTCCTACATGGCCTCCCACCGCTACCTTTACAAAATCGTGTTCACACACTTAACTCTCAGCATGAGAACATAGCACTGCACTCCAATTCATTCCCAATGAATCAGATCTGACACACTCTAAGCAATAGCAGACACGACATGGTAGGAACACAACAATGGCTTTAAACAACTCCTACACATGCTAGTGGGTTTCAACTATTTACGGTGGCAATGACAGGTCATGCAGAGGAATGGGTTCAACTACCACAGTGCAAAGTAGCATTTGAATCGTTGTTGTCCTAATGCAATAACATAGAGCAGGAGCGAGAGAGTAGGATTGTATCGGAATGAACAAGGGGGTTTGCTTGCCTGGTAGATCAACAGGGGCACTGCTTCACATATAGGTACTCTTGAGCACTCTCTGGAGTAGGACCTATCGGGAAGGAATGGTGTCGACAATCAATACACAAGCATATGCAACAATATGATGCATGATCATGGCATGTAGATGTGATGTTGTTTGAGCTAATGCAGCTAGCATTCATCCAGTTGAAGTCCATTTGAACCAAAGGTTCAAATGCAACTCCAAAATAAGTCTTTATAAATGCCATTTATATGTTTTTACTTATACAATAGATATAAGTTGGTTTGTCATGCATGAAACTAGTACAGATGGATAGATTAAATTTTTTTTGATAATTTTTCATATATAATTTATTTCAATCTGAGCTACGGTTGAATTTCTATGAATTTTTGAAGTTTATAACATTTTCTGGAATTTCTGATTTATGTTAAAACCAGAAAAAGAATTAACTACGTCAGCACTGCGTCATGCTTGCGTCGGCAAGTCAACAGCGCTGACTGGGTCAAAGCTGACACGTGGGGTCCACACGTCACTGTCATAGGTTATTAGGGGGTTAGATTATCCTAATTGCAGGATTAATGGCGCTAGGGCCCACTTGTCAGTGTCAGGGGTTATGTTAGGTGGTGATTAGCACTAAGCTAATCACATGACAACGGGGCTGTCGGTGTCAAAACCGGCGGATCTCGGGTAGGGGGTCCCGAACTGTGCGTCTAGGTGGATGGTAACAGGAGACAAGGGACACGATATTTTTACCCAGGTTCGGGCCCTCTCGATGGAGGTAAAACCCTACTCCTGCTTGATTAATATTGATCGTATGGGTAGTACAAGAGTAGATCTACCACGAGACCGGAGAGGCTAAACCCTAGAAGCTACCCTATGGTATGATTGTTGTTCGTCCTATGGACTAAAAACACTCCGGTTTATATAGACACCGGAGAGGGTTAGGGTTACATAGAGTCAGTTACAATGGTGGGAGATCTACATATCCGTACACTACTAGGAAAAGGCCTACTAATGGCGCACCTAATTTGGCCATTAATGGCGCATTAGTGGTGTGCCATTAGTGCCACGCCATTAGTATATTTTACTAATGGCGCACCACTGGTGCGCCATTAGTATCTGATATACTAATGGCGGACCTCAGATGCGCCATTAGTATATACAACAGTGGGCCATTAGTATGCCTCCCAGGGGGCCATGTATACCCAGTTGCTTTGGCATACTAATGACGCACAACAATAAGATGCGCCATTAGTAACTTCGGCATACTAATGGCGCACTGTTTAATGATGCGCCATTAGTATCCTTTGGCATACTAATGGCGCACTGTGATGTGATGCACCATTAGTATGAATATTAGATTTTTTTATTTTTTAATTTTCTGTTTTTTGCACAGGTTACAAAATGTATAATTGGACAAAATATAGACAGCACACATCAACAACAGATTCATCGAATACAATAGAAGATTAGTCTCTGAATACAATTCATCATATTAGTCTCTGAATACAATTCATCATATTAGTCTCCGAATTGAAAAGACCAAACAAAGATAGAACATTATATTACAAGTCTCGAGACCGCGAGTAGCGAGTTTGTCTTCACATTACAAGTCGATATCGATCATCTAAACTACCATCACATAGAAGAGAGATGCGGTCATCACGATGAGCATCATCACGATGAAACTCATCTTCATCCGGTTCCTCCAACGCTCCCTCCCCTCTCCCGCTAGATAGCGGGCGTATCTAGATTCGGCCTCGGCCCTAGTGGTGTACCCTTTGTAATTGTTACCGCTGAATCGGTGAACCTGTCTCCGACACTCCTCCCAGTCGTCGTAGACTCCGGGAACCTTACCCTTGTACACGACATACGACGACATCGCTATGCACTAGCCAAACGAAACGTTAGTACCAATTCACAGACAATACATAAGCAATATATAAGTATGCAACAGAACGATCGGAAGAGAAAAGCAAGACATTAATAGCATCGATTACATCTAAGTTGAACGACTCTTGAAACCAAAGAGACCTACTACAAGTTCATTAAAGTTTTAATTACAACATGAGCCAATCGATGTTTAAGAACTAGACACAGCATCACTGCTTTGGACTCGACTCAAGGGACCGGAGCGTGGATGAAGCCGCCGTCTATCGTGGGAGTCATGAAAGAACGGGCGTTGTCAGCTTGCATTTGTAGCATTGTGTCGATGTCACTGTTGGACGGTTGATTTCTGAGGTAGAACTGCCCCGAGGTACGAAGGACATCTTGATGGATGATTTCCGCAAACTTCGACTGGATGCGAAAGAATTCTTGTCTGATGTCCGCGTCCTGGATTGCCGACACGCTCGCGGCCCAATCTTTGAGTTTACTCGGTAGCAGAAGTTGATGATGGTCCCGTACGATCGCCCGCATGTGATGGATGGTGTAGTAGGCACCCTTCTGACCGCCAGGCGGCTGCTTGACGCAGCAGAACGTCGTATTGTGGGAGAACACGTGCTTGCCGTACTTACGAATAGGCCTGGTGAAGGTGCCTCCAGATTTGGCATAGCCGGGGAGAACATCATCAAGAACCTTCTTGACATTTGTGTAGTCTACGTTGGACTGATGGTCCGGGTCGAAACACGTGGCCATGGAATATTTGGGGCTTAGGAGGATGAGCGTGCAATGTGTGTCACTGCAGAAAACACGGAATGTTAAAAGAAAAACGATCGAAATCTAGGAATTTATATGTTACGGGCCGGTTGAGGGGACGACTTACTCGGGAAAGTAAGGCACGAGGAAGTTATCCTTATCTTGGTTTGTTAGAATGACGCCTTCGAGGTAAGAACTCGTGACTTGCCGGTCCCCAGCGCTGCCCAAGATCTTGGCATGCATGTAGAAGGGGTCGACTATCACGATGTCCGGGGTCTTGTCGCGAATGATCTGCATGTCCATACTCAGCGAAAATAGCCGAACAAAGGTGTAGTGCAGCGGATGAAGGTTCAACATAGCATGGAAGTCATCAAACCGCAGGACGATCGTACGCCCGATGGAGTTATCCACAAAGCCCTTGCCCTCCGGCACCTTGGCCGCGAAAACCGGGTATGCCACATCCTTCTCTCTGAGATGCCGCTTCTCCAAAGAAAGAACACTGCCATGCAGACTCTGCATAGCACCGGTTGCAGCATTGAGCATATTTGTCGGTAGCATCGCCCTACCCGCCACATGCACCCTCCTCGAGATATCCTTAGGTGAAGGTGGCCCGTCCTGAGCACGGATCGTACTCGGTGCCGGCTGGCTCGCACCCTTGTTAGTCTTTCTTTTGCGTGCCTTCTTCTTCTCCTGTAATGGGACCGAGTTCTGCTCACAGACCGCCTTCTTGAGTGTGTTGGGGCTGATAATATTTCGCACCTCGCCTATCTAAGGCTCGGTGAAGTCGGCAGCTGGAGGCGTCTCCTAAGAGCTGAACGGAAGACGACGCCTGTTGCAACTTGGCTTCTCCGCGGTACCAGCTAGATCGCGCACGTCTTTTGTTGGGTTGGGTTCTTGAGAAGGAGGCCCCATGAAGTCGCCATCGTACCCATGTTCGGCAAAGTACTGATCGACGTTGCCAAATGTATTGTCGTCGTCGTCGTTCTGATCCTGTGCCATATGCATGTTTGGATCAGTGGCATAGGGATGTCCGGCACCGTTGCGGCGGTCTTGCCATGGGGCCGACTTGGCGCCGGCACGACTGGCGGTGTTGTCTTTGGGGTGGTGTCCCCCGCCCCCAAACGAATCTGGCTCTTCGGCCAAAGCAGGGGCCAGCTCAGGCAGGTGCTGAGGGTCATCACGTCATCATCGTCGGCCCCGACGGGTCGAATCGGAGGTAACAACTCGTTGCAGCCTGGTAGCACCCGAACCAGTTCAACCCTAAACAAGTTGGGTGGCATCTAGGTACCGTGGAACAAGGGATTGCCTGGTTGAACGATTTTGCCCTTGGCGACATCGACCAACTCGTTGTTCACGAAGTGCGGGAGAGTGCACGAAACATCGGCAGCGCCCTGCGAAAACATGTAGGGCGTCAGGGATGCCCAGTCAAAGGCAAGGAGATGAAGTCCTCGGCCGAGAGAGGCTTAATTAGTTACTGTGATGATGGCGTCGAGCTCGGCTAATGTCGAGGCACCGCCAACGGCGGGCGTGCAGTTGACGGAGGGGCCGCTTGCTGCAGAGGTGCCGGCCGGCGTACACCCGGGTGCATTAAGCTCCCGTGCCGGCGTCGGAGACACCAATGCCACCTCCGCCGGAGACACAAATGGCCCCGCCATTGCATTCTGCGAGTTGCTGGCCGTGAAGCTAGGAATCGGGGGCGGCCCCTGTTTGCCGCCCGCAATCCACGCACTCAACCCCTTGATCAAGGTAGGCACAATGGCGTTGATCGTCGCTCCAAGTTGTTGTTGCACTTGCTCTTGGACAATCTCCGGAATCAGCGCCACCTGTGCCTTGAGTTCTTGAACCTCGCGCGCCTGGCTTTCCGAGCTGGTCTTTTTCTCCTTCCGCACACCAGCGGTATAGTATGACCCCCATTTTGTGGACAAGCCTTTGCCGGCCACACGACCAGCTGACGTCGGCTTACTGAGCTTATCCTTGTTCTTCATTACATTCAATGCCCTATTTAGAGTGGTGTCCCAAGGGTTGCTCTTAGTCGACCCCGCGCTACTGCTTTCAGTCGCCTGCGAAAGGAATGTGAACCATTTAGAAATTTGGCTTCATTAATTAGAATGCAACCATATGGAGCTAATTACGTGGGGGTGTATTCCTTACCAGAACAAGCTCAAGCGCCCTGGTCTTCGGATCCGTGGTAAGCTCCTTTGTTATCGGGTCCTCCTTGTACCGGGCCCTGACATAGTTCCTGGTCTGCTTGTTACCGCTGTATTTCTCGAAGCGGGGTGGTAGGCCTTGCTCGGCACACTCCGCGTCCTCCTTGTCCCATATAGGCTCCGCCACTCTGTAACCGCCGGGACCGAGTTTGTGTTCCCCTAAGTTCAACTCCCGCATTTCTTTCCCCCACTGACTTGATTCGGAGTTTGCGGTGCTCGAGCAATTGATCTTGAAGTCGTTGTTGTCATCTTCGTTGATCGAAGGATTTTTCTCCTTGATCTTCTCATAACTCTCACCTTTCTTGATCATTATCTTCACATTGCTTTTCCAAGTAGACAGGGCCTTGCTCATCTTCGTGAGGGCAGCATTGTTCACTTTATTCCCTGTGAGGCTTCTGTTTTCAAATTCAGCGGGGAACTTGTATCGTTCGTGCAGCTTCGTGAAGAGGAGGTTGCGCAAATTCCCTCGGTCAGGATGCCTCAGGTTCTCGGTGTTGATCGAGATGGTGCTCCGGAGAATGCACCCGAGCTGAGGCGAGTACCCCTTGACTATTCGTTCGGGCGCCATTGGATTCCCGTCGGAGTCCACTTCAGTAACTTCCTCCTTGAGGGTGCAGAGCACGGTCGGGTGCCGGTCCTTCCGTTGCCTCTTCGGTTGGATGCCATCAGTGCGTGCGCCGCCATCATCAGTGGTGGCATCCTCGGTGGCACCATCAGTGGTGGCATCAGTGGGGTCATCCTCGGCGGTACCATCAGTGGTCTCAGGATCGGTGGGGAAGGCGGCGTCCTCATACAAGTGAGGTTGTTCCTCCATCTCCTGGGACAACTTCCAGAATGCCTTGCCGCCCGAACCCCCGGCTAAAATTCACGAAAAATTTCAACATGACCTTTGCTGAAAATAGGACATATGGAGTACCCGAATTTGCTGGAGCGGAAGTTAATCGACATTCCAGCAAACTCAAGGGCCTCTCGGGTGGACAAGGCAAAAAAGGCCTCCATCACAACATGGAAAATACATTGGCATGTGAAGAGGTGAAACAATATATGCATCTCCAAGCAGTATCATTCAACATTGTGGACAAACCACTACAAGCAATACTGGATCAGATACAAGAAGAATGTGAGAAAATGCAGACAAATACTAACAGATTGATGTGTTTAACTTGTGGTGCTCTCTGTGCTATTAACATTTCAAGTCAAAACCTTTTCTGGTTAGTAAGTGTTTCTTGAGCATATGTATGTAGTAAGTGTTTCTGCTCTCAGTGTTTCAGAACACATATTTTAGCTACCTAGTACCAGTGCTATTACCCAGCAGGTAATTAGCTTTTGCTTTTGCTTTTCAGTGCCAAATTCTAGCTAGTACCAGCAAATTAACATCTAGCAGCAATCATTTTCAAATATATAGACACTAGACATTTTAATATTAACCTAAGGAAAAATGAATAGTTAGGTTAATTACCCACTGTTAGTTATTCAGTCTGATGCTTTGTCCTAGAAGTAGTAGCAGTTTTTTTTCTTCTTCATTAACTGTACTAGCAGTTTTTTTCTTCTTCATTAACTGTATTAGCTATTTACTAGCAGTACTAGCACTTGGATCATATGCTAACGCTACATTGATACATCATCATGCTGGGTAATATTAAACCCAAGCAACTTTATAATCAACCCAAGATACATCAACTACTGCACTGTCCTACCTAATAAAAACAGTCATGCCAGCATATAGTATATAAATCTGAATTTGTGTTTACAAGAAGAGTGCCCATTGCAATGTAAACCTAAGAACACAACTCACCTCAAGTGCAGGATATAGCAGACACCTACTTCTTCAGTCAAGTGCAGTAGAAGACCGTTTGCAGAACCTGTTTAGTCAGAGTTGAACATTAGAATCCATACTATGCTCTACTATGCTTGTAAAGGAACACCTGCTAGCTAGCTGCTGTCGAGTTGCCAGCATTCGTCGTCAGTGAAAAAAAAATGAAGAAGAAAAAAGGCATGCATGCACTGGTTTGCCAAAATAAAGCACTTTAGTCCTCTGTTTTTGCTAACTGCTACACATACCCCCAAGTGAACCACCACAACATCTAAAAGCTAACAATTGTTTTTGCTTATATAATCAGACTTTTTGTGCTAAAAAAAACCATAGAACAACTGCTCCAAATTTCTAAATAAACTGCCATTTCATTTTATTCAATAATGAACTGTACTCTTTATGGGTTTTTTAGTTAAATGCAGAAAATCCAAAGTTAATTCCGCCGGGCTTTTCTATTTTTATTATACATAACTGCTAAAACCCTAGGAGTTAACCGAGCCACCAATACAATGTGGACTTAAAAAGAGAGAGTCACGGACAGTGACATGATACATTTTCATAAAATTAGCTAGTTTTACTTGTGGTGCACAAACGAACAAGTTATGGTAAGTAGAAAAGAATGCAGAAGGCAAATATTATGGTAAGTAGAAAAGAATGCAGAAGGCACATCGCATGAAGTTCTTTCTCGACTCAAGAATGCAATTCTATGAATATAAGTCCAAGCATATAATCCATGAAAATTGCATTTCTAGATTGATAAAAAATATTAGTAAGAAACATGGTTTAGGTGTCTTGTATGAAATCCAACATAAATATCCTCAACTGTGGTTCTGGGCCTTATAAAAACTATTTTGTTGGGCAAATCCACTTCTGTTGTCGTGGAGTGTACAAGCACGCTAATGACGTGTTTTTGTTTGGTACTTTGGTGCATGAAAGTCTGAAACCATCAACCAAATCAGCAGCATTTCAGAAGCTACATTTCCTTCAAAATACATTTGAGAATCGCACTAATTATTTTTCATGCAAGCATGTTCCAGTCGTAGTTAGCCTGTTTGACAATCAAATTATAGGATTAATAGCTAAAGTGTTCAATTATGCCATGAAGACATGTTTCAGTATAAACAAGGTAGCAGTCCTCCCCAAGTAAAGTGATCAAGTCAAATTGTTCATGGTGTACTGGCAATTCAGTATGCACCAGGCTTACTAGTTAATTTTGCATCCCCGACTAGAGCAGTTCATACAATGTCTTTCACATACTAATAACACACCGTCAGAACACCATATCCAGCTACCCGACTAGACATCGCAGTCCCAAATCCTGTCCCAAGCATCCGAGAGTCAAACCGCAAGCCCTTCCCAATCCTCACTTGCAGAGGAGCTGAATTCAGAAACACCGCAACCGGCACCAAAATCCACCCAGTCAACCTGAATTTCGCAGCTGACAGATTTGTTGCAGCCCTGACACCGTAAATTTCGCAAGATGTCTATACATGTACAAGGCAGTAGAGCGCAATTCCACGGGGTTGACGGACTGTACCTGGAGGTAGAGGAAGGGGTCGGCGACGAAGTTGCTGGGGTAGCAGGCGTCGGTGGCGGAGGCGCGGGTGAGCACCGGGTTGGCCACCGGCCACGCGGAGGGCCCCGGGCTCCGGGAGGCGGAACGAGGCGACGACCACCCAGAAATAGGCGCCCCCGACGAGCGCGGCGGCCGCGGCCGCGTCGAGTAGGAGAGGCGTCGAGGCGTCGAGGCGGCGTCGGGGCATCGAGGCGGCGTCGAGGCGGCGTCGGGGCAGCGGCGTCGGGAGAGGAGAGGGGAAGGGGATCGAGGGCGAGGGCGAGGGAGAGAGAGGGGATAGGTTTGGGCCGGGGAGGAAATATGGATGGGGGCGGCACAATACTAATGGCGCACCACCCCTCGGTGCGCCATAAGTACATCCATACTAATGGCGCACCTCGCCCTGGTGCGCCATTAGTATTTTTTTTTGATTTCTACTCGAGCCAACAGGTTATCTTCCACCTGACCTGATCCACATCAAGTTCCCTCTACTAGCTCGACTGGTCAGCAGCCAGTTCTCACACCAGGAGGTCCTGGGTTCGATTCCCAGGCTCCACAATTTTTTTATGCATTTAAAATGTCGTTTGATACTTATTTGTGTTTAAATATGTTCAAACTTGTTTAAATCATAACAGTAATATTTTTTTATAAGACAGTAATAATTTTTTAAAAATATCATCAAACAGTAATGCCGGTGGAGCGGGGGAGGTTGCGGAGGGTGCGGGGGGTAGAGCAAAACGATATTTTGGGACCAAGAAAAAATTTGGCATGACTTTCCCTAAAAATAGGACCAAAAAGAATGCTTAATGCCAAAATTCTCGCCGAAACGGAAATGAATCAACATTCCGGCAAAATATTGGCAACTATCGCATTTCAAATACCGGTACACCTCCAAACACAAACATATATGGAACACCACAAACATATGCAACATCATGAACATACATAGATCTAGCTAGGCCATAAAAAGTGCATGTGCACATTGTTGTAGGGAGAACAACATAAATATAGCTTCCCCCCTTACTTACCTATCAAAACAAGGTAATTTAACCACTTAATTTGAATGAATCTATGGTGGAAATGAGGTGAAAAAGAGGAGGCACCCGAGACAAGGAGGAGGTGGAGAGAATGAAGTGGGGAGAAAGTGAGTGTGGGTAGGAGAGGCTGTCCAAAATATCTTGTTGCTGCCCACTTACTAATGGCGCACCAACTCTAAATGCGATATTAGTAATCCAGGTTACTAATGGCGCATCTTCTGGTGGTGCCCATTAGTAGTTTTGCAAAAAAAAAACATACTAATGGCGCACTGTTCCACAGTGCGCCATTACTAGTTTAAACTATTAATGGCGCATGGTGGAACAGTGCGCCATTAGTAGTTTTGCAAAGAAAGGAATAAAAAATATAATAAAAAAACAACATTAGTGGCGCACTTTCCGACAGGTGCGCCATTACTAGTTAGAACTAGTAATGGTGCACTGATTCCGGATGCGCCATTAGTATGTTTGGACAGGCGCACTAGTTCAAAAAAAAATTTTGATACTAATGGCGCACCTTGGGCCAGGTGCGCATCAGAAGGTGGTGCGCCATTAGTATATACTAATGGCGCACCACTTGTATGGTGCGCCATTAGTGTCAATCCCATCTATAGCCCTTTTTCTAGTAGTGGTATCGCCAAGCTTGTCTTCCACGCCAAGGAAAGTCCCATCTGGACATGGGATGAAGTCTTCAATCTTGTATCTTCATAGTCCAGGAGTCCAGCCAACGGTGATAGTTCGGCTATCCGGACACCCCCTAATCCAGGACTCCCTCAGTAGCCCCCGAACCAGGCTTCAATGACGATGAGTCCGGTGCGTAGGTTGTCTTCGGCATTGCGAGGCGGGTTCTTCTCCAAATTCCATATACTTGTCGAATAGTGTCCGGCTTCTGATAAATGCTGAGCTCCTTGGATTCAACACCTAATAATCGCCTTCTTCCACGTGTCAAATGAATGCGAAAAGCCAGGGTATTTTTACACTTTCCCCCCTAGCTGCGCAAATGAGCTGCCTATAAAAAGAGACGAGGATCTAGATCCGAATCACACCATCACCCCTTCGCAAGCTTTCATCGGAGCGCCTTTGACAAAAAATCCATTCTACCATGGACAGTCGACGCGGCTCCTCCTCTCGCGCTCCCAGCCCCAAGCCTGGGGATTGGGAGAGATGCTCAGTCCCGCATAGCAAGCTAGTGACGCTCCAAACTAAGGGATTTCTTCCCCCGGCCTTCATGGTTCCGGTTCGAGCCAGACTCACCAGCTACAAGGGTGGAAAGCAAGTGGAGAGCATCCCCGATCCTTCCAAAGGAGAGCGGGTATGCTTTGTCTCTTATCTGATAAGAGGACTCAGATTTCCAATACATCTATTTCTCCGGGGGCTCCTGGAGTTCTATGGCCTCCAGCTGCACCACCTTACGCCTGCCTCCATTCTGCACATCGCGGGCTTCGTAGCCCTTTGCGAACTGTTTTTGGGCGTCGAGGCTCATTTTGTGCTGTGGAAGAGATTATTCTGCCTCGTACCCCGTTCTCATGAGGGGTCAATATATCAAGTGGGCGGAGCCGAGCTATGGCGCATCGCCGGGACCGGATATCTATCCGGAACCCCGAAGAAGGCGTCTGAAGACTGGCTTTCGGAATGGCTTTATATAGAAGACACCCCGCTACCAGATCCCGTTCGGACCGGCCTTCCAGAGTTCAGTAATGCTCCCTTGAAGAAACGCCTAAGTTGGCGTCCACGGAGCCCCCAGAGGAACAACGATAAGGACGTCCTTTACCTGATGAGCCGAATAAGGTTGCTGGCTCATTCCGGACTGACCATGATCAGTGTCATGGCCACATGCATTATGCGGGGGGGTGCAGCCGCTCTATTATAGGGGCCACCCCTTGTGGGATTTCAACGGGGAGGATGATGCCACCCGTCACGGCCGTAAGGGGCTGGGATCGGTCGCCGATCTGGTGAAGATTTTGTCCACACTGCACAAGGGGGAAGAGGAGGATTTTCTCCACGTCAGTCCATTGAACGGATTTTCCATGAACAATCCTCGAAGCTAGGTAAGCGAACATCCCCTTTTCCACACATCCGATCCGTACTCCCATGGTTATATATTTCATTTTGTGAGTTCGACGCAGGAACTGCGTCGGGCCGTAAAAGATATAAATATCCCGCCTCTGCAACCCAAGGATCTGGAACGGTTCCTCGATCCGGCCTCCCAAGAGGATCCGGACATATCAGTGGAGCTGATTGATGGGGTATTTCACCAACTAAGCATCGATAATTCCTTGGTTGCCATTACGGCCGACTACCCCGGAATTACTTCCAGCCTCACAGGTAACTGAGACCAAAGCCCCAGTACTTTGATAATTACCCATCCGTGCTTATTTTGATCACCGTATATCAATGGTGTTTCACAGGGGGTGCCTTCTAGGCGGGAGGCCGAGCCCGCGGCGGCTAGCCAACGAGAGGCAGCACGGCCATGCAGGCTGAAAAGAAGTGCGGTCCGGACTGAAATGCCGCCACAATGGTAATGCGTGTCACCATATTCCAAGGATTGACTCCGGGAAGGTATATTAACGCTGGTGCTCCTTTCAGGAAAAAGAGCGCTCGCCGGACTGTGTCCAGAGAGATGGCCAATCGAGCCTCCGCCAGCCAAGCTCCAACGCCGGGTCCGGAAGCGGAGGTAAACACGAGGCGTGCGTCGGATGCTCCTTCGACAAAGGATGTCGACAGATTGTCCGCCACCAACTCCGAGGTGGAGAGTGCCATGAATCACAGGCGCCGCCGGACAGTTCTTCGTGACGCATGTTTCTCCCAAGAGGCATTGAACGCCTTCAATTCGGGAGACGCGCACCTCTGTGCCGCTCGAGATGGTCTAGCCAGAGCCATGGAGCAGTATGTAAAGGACATACGGGTGAGAAGATTTGACAGTTATATATGCCAGTAGCCCCCGAGACTTAAAATAGTAAGGAGAAGTGATTTAAGGATCATTTTTTATGCAGGATCTTACAGAAAAGAATACCCGACTGTCTCAGGAGCTTGAAGAGTGCAAGGCCCATCTTGAGGCCGCACTAGCCGCCACAGGGAGAGCCACAGAGACCCCCTCCGGTGCAGCGTGAAGTGCGGCGTGTGTATAAGTCTAACAATAATATTGCAGATGGCGCCGGACTAGATCCGGACAAGCAACATCTCCTGCGCAAGTTAAAGGCCGCCGAGAATGTGCTTACAAGGGTGAGGCAAGAGAAAAATAATCTCCAAGATGCGAACACCCAGCTGGGTGAGGAACTAAAGGATGTTCGAGCCCAGTTGTCTAACTCGTTAAGGAGAATCGGCGGCTTCGTCGCGGCATTTATAGTAAGTGCTTGAGAAATTTTTTGAAAAAAAAGGTTCGACGAGGAAGTCAATTAACAGAAATATGTCTGTAAGTATGCTCACAGGTCGTCCTGCAGAGGAAATGCCCGGTTCAACGGGTGAACTACTTCCCAAAGTACTGCAACTGCATGAACGAGTTCGGTAGGTGATGAGAGGCGTCGCCCAGGCCTTGTGGCCATCCATCTCCATACCTGAAGGCCTTGGAGAGCTTGCAGAGAGGCTTCTGGGAGCATGGAGGTGCTTCCGGCTGTGGAAGATATTGGCCTGCCGTCAAGGCGCCAAGGAGGCCTGGGCCATGGTGAAGACGCGGTACACGAAGGCTGACCGAAACCACATGGTCGAGGTCGGACCTGTGGGGCCCGATGGGAAGGAGATCCCTGTGAGCTTAGTGTACGGCCAAGTAGAGTTGGCCGCAAAGTATTCCTAGCGGGACTGTAAACTAGACAACCTATTAGATGGTATTGAAGAGGAATACAATCAGTCAATTTGACTATGTAATTTAAAGTGACATGTAAAATGCCTTCTAGCCGGATTGTAGATCGTTTGTCGTAGTGGACCTTGTCACTTCAACCTTGGGACCCGACAGTCCGGAGTGTGTCTGAATACCCTCGCGGTTATGTAAGAACCGGGGCATGCATGGAGACTGGGCGTAGGGGTCATTAGTGCTCTATCAAACAAGTGCCCGACTAGTTATGTTATATTACATGGTTAGTAAGAAACATCTTCCAGGGAGAATAGTTCCGTTAGGGGTTCCTTTCCCTGGGAGGCATGCCCTAAAGAGCATGTCTGGACTGCGAAAAAAGCAGCAAAACATCTGGGGGCAGATAAATTAATAAGTAAGAAATCGTCTTTTAGTTCACCGACCAAATATTCACTTAAGATCGCTAGCTTTCGGCTTCACCCAGTCTGAGGTACACGTCTGGCTGACCCGGCGGTAACAATCACAGAGGTGCTCCCTTTACCACCAAGCCGAACAATCGGGAACATGGGGGTAAGCACAGGAGCCAGGCAACCCAGCTTGGCCAAAACTTAAGTCATAACGATGCATATGATGGTGAATCAAAGGTACATGCGGAAGTGTGACACATGTATTGGGCATAAAGCCCGTATAAATAAGCTTCGTTAAAGAAGCCCCCAAGTATACTAAGCGCGGATAACGCATCAAGTGTGTGTGAACAGTGTGCAAACGAGCCTCCAATGCCTTCAGAAAAAAGGAGGGAGAAGGAGAGGAATAAAAGACAGTATAAAATATAGACGGAGGAAGGAGACGAACCCCGAGTCCGGCGCTAGGCGTAAAATCTTCGTAGACGGGTTGCATTCCGTGGGTTCGGCACCAGTCGGTTATCCGATGCGTTCCGTAGACGGTACGCTCTGCCGGTCAGGACTTGGTCAATGATGAAGGGACCCTCCCATTTGGGCTTGAGTTTGTCCTTTTTCTTGTCCAGCAGGCGTAGAACTAATTCGCGAACATTGTAAGCTTTGGCCCGTACTTCTCTGCTTTGGTATCTTCGAGCCTGTTGTTGATAGAATGCGGAACGGGCTGTTGCCAGGTCGCGCTCCTCCTCCAAGGCGTCCAAACTGTCCTGCCGATCGAGCTCGGCTTCTCTTTCTTCATACATGCGCACGCGAGGTGAGTCATGAATTATGTCGCAGGGCAAAACTGCCTCTGCGCCGTACACCATAATAAATGGTGTGAATCCGGTAGTAAGATTCGGCATGGTCCGCAGCCCCCAGAGTACGGAGTCGAGCTCCTCTACCCAGTGCGTATTAGATTCCTTGAGGGACTACACTAGTCTGGGTTTAATGCCGCTCATGATTAGACCATTTGCTTGCTCGACTTGACCGTTAGTTTGAGGGTCATAGACTGAAGCGTAGTCGAGCTTGATGCCCATGTTTTTCCACCAGTGTTTGACCTCGTAGGCCGTGAAGTTCGTGCCATTATCAGTGATGATGCTATGGGGGACGCCATAATGGTGTACTACCCCTGATATGGAGTCCATCACCGGTCCAGATTCGGTCGTCTTAACAGGCTTTGCCTCTATCCATTTGGTGAATTTATCCACCATGACCAGTAGGTATTTTTGCTTGTGGGTTCCTCCTTTAAGGGGTCCAACCATATCAATCCCCCAGACCGCGAACGGCCAGGTGATGGGTATAGTTTTGAGGGCGGTAGGTGGCATGTGGCTTTGGTTAGCAAAGAGCTGGCATCCGACGCATTGTTGGACCAAGTCCTGAGCATCTGCCCGGGCTGTCAGCCAATAAAATCATGTACGGAAGGCCTTGCCTACAAGGGCCCGGGCTGCGGCGTGGTGCCCGCCGAGTCCAGCATGAATCTCAGCCAGAAGATTCCGCACTTCCTCTTCGGGGATACACCTTTGAAGGACTCCAGTTGTGCTTTTATTATAAAGCTCTCCCTCATGGACCTTATAGGCTTTAGATCGCCGCACTATGCAGCGAGCCTCGTTTTGGTCCTCGAGAAGATCCTGCCTAATTAGGTAGGCTAGGAATGGTTCTGTCCACAGGGCAATGACTGCCATTATTGTGTGGGCTGACGGTGTTATTTCGTTGGCAGAGCCGTCAACTATGTCAGAATGTTCGGTATGGGGTAGTGTGGTTGGGTCCGGGATGTTATTTCCGGACTCTCCCTGCCATAATACGGATGGATTGAAAATCGTTTCTAGGAAAATGTTGGGAGGGACGGCATCGCGCTTTGCGCCAATGCGTGCCAACACGTCTGCTGCCTCGTTGTTCTCGCGGGCTATATGGTGAAATTCGAGCCCCTCAAACCGAGCTGACATTTTTAGGACGGCATTGCGATAAGCTGCCATTTTCGGATCCTTGGCATCAAACTCTCCATTTATTTGGGATATCGCGAGGTTTGAATCCCCGCGGACCTCTAGGCGCTGAATGCCCATGGAGACTGCCATCCGGAGACCATGTAGAAGGGCCTTGTATTCAGCTGTGTTGTTGGAGTCCGTGTACTTTATCTGAAGTATGTATTGCACTGTATCTCCAGTTGGGGACGTCAGAATGACGCCAGCCCCCAGGCCAGCCTACATTTTGGAGCCGTCGAAGTGCATGATCCAGCTGGAATATGCGCCATACTCTTTAGGGAGTTCGGCTTCTGTCCATTCGGCGATGAAGTCGGCCAAAACCTGCGACTTAATAGCTCGCCGCGGCTTGTAAGTTATGTCGAACGGGAGGAGTTCGATTGCCCATTTGGCAATCCGGCCCATTGCGTCGCGGTTGTTTATAATGTCATTAAGAGGTACTTCAGAGGCTAGTGTTATCGAAAACTCTTGGAAGTAGTGTCGCAGCTTCCGGGATGCCATGAACACCGCGTATGCTATCTTTTGATATTGCGAGTACCGTGACTTGCATGGAGTTAGGACAGTGGATACGTAGTAAACTGGTTTTTGGAGAAGGAACTTGTGTCCGTCCGTTTCTCGTTCGACAACAAGTACCACGCTTACAACTTGATGGGTTGCCGCGATGTATAATAGCATTGGTTCACCCGTATTGGGCGCAGCCAGGACCGGATTTGCTGCCAATATGGCTTTGATTTCTTCGAGTCCAGCCGTGGCGGCATTCGTCCATTCAAAGTGTTCGGTGCGTCGTAGGAGGCGATAAAGGGGTAATGCCTTTTCTCCTAAGAGGGAGATAAAGCGGCTTAGAACCGCCACGCATCCAGTCAATTTTTGTATTTGTTTGAGGTCTTTTGGGATATCCAATTGTGACAGATCTCGGATCTTGGCTGGGTTTGATTCAATTCCTCTACCAGATACGATGAAGCCCAAGAGCTTTCCGGCTGGTACGCCGAAAATGCATTTTTCCGGGTTGAGCTTAATGTCATATGCTCAGAGATTGTCAAATGTGAGCCTCAAGTCGTCTACTAGGGTTTTGACATGCTTGGATTTGACGACCACATCATCTACGTATGCCTCCACTGTTTTGCCGATCTGGTTTGCCAGACATGTCTGAATCATGCGCTGATATGTTGCACCGGCGTTTTTGAGCCCGAAGGGCATTGTGTTGAAGCAGAATGGGCTGTATGGAGTGATGAATGTCGTTGCGGCTTGGTCTGGCTCTGCCATCTTAATTTGGTGGTATCCGGAGTATGCGTCGAGGAAGCACAATGAATCGTGTCCTACGGTAGCGTCGATAATTTGATCGATGCGGGGAAGGGGGAAGGGATCCTTTGGGCAAGCCTTGTTAAGGTCCTTGAAATCGACACACAGGCGCCAGGATTTGTCCTTCTTTGGTACCATTACAAGGTTTGCTAGCCAGTCTGGATGTTTTATATCTCTAATGAATCCGACCTCCAATAGTTTGGCTAGTTCCTCTCCCATGGCCTGTCTCTTGGGTTCGGAGAAGCGCCGAAGAGCTTGTTTGACTGGCTTGAATCCTTTTAGGATATTGAGGCTGTGTTCGGCCAGCCGGCGTGGGATTCCTGGCATGTCTGAAGGGTGCCAGGCAAAGATGTCCCAATTTTTGCATAGGAATTCTCGTAGTGCGGCGTCTACATCAGGGTTTAATTATGCCCCGATGGAGGCCGTTTTTGTAGGGTCCGTTGGATGGACTTGGAATTTTACTATTTCGTCCGCCGGTTTAAAAGATGTGGACTTGGATCTCTTATCGAGTATCACATCGTCCCTGTTCACCATGGAGCGCAGCGCAGTGAGTTCCTCGGCCGCTAGGGCTTCGGATAGTGCCTCAAGGGCAAGTGCGGCTGTTTTATTTTCGGTGCGGAGTGCTATGTCCGGGTCACTAGCAAGAGTGATGATTCCGTTGGGTCTAGGCATTTTGAGCTTCATGTAACCGTAATGGGGTATAGCTTGAAAAATTGTGAATGCCTCTCGCCCTAATAGAGCATGGTATCCACTGCTGAACAGGGCCACTTGGAATGTGACCGCCATCCATGAGTACCTTGGTAAGGCGAAATCCGTCCACTATTGGACTGAGGACCAATGCGGCTGGTGCTCGGGCTGTTCGGAATTTAGGTTCGTCACTGACGTTAAAGGTAATAGCCGTGTCACTCCATGGATTTATTGTTGCTACCTGGTGGACTTCGGCGAGGCTGTGGAGTGTTCGTTTCCGCATATTATTTGATGCGAAAGTTTCGAAGACTGTTAATACCGTACTTGTATTGCTGGGCTGGTGCTCTGGAGCTAGAAGCTCTTCGCCACTTTTGGCCACCTGCCGTAGTATCTGACATGCTCTAAAGCTATGAGTTGGTGTGGCACCCTCTGTACTATGAATTTTGCAGGGTCCATTGAGCCATCCCTCCATTACGGTTCCATGCCCTTTAGAGGGTTTTTGCTTTTTGGTATTTAACCCAGGTGCCTGGTAATGATGCACCCTTTTACTTTGGACTAGGGTTGTGTTCAAGGCCGGATTATCCTAAAATTTGGTTTCGGTTTTCCAGGCGCTCTCCATCTCACAGTACTTTCGTACTATGGACGCCAAGTCAGCAAAGCGTGTAATTTCGCGACGACTTATGGCGTTGAGGATAACTTCGTCCGTACAATTAATGCAGAAGAATGAAATTGAGTCCTCTTCACGGCAGTCCTTTATCCTGTTCATGACTAGGACGAATCTGGCACAGTAATGATGTACTGTTTCAGCGGGCTCTTGCCGGATTTGGGATAAATCGCTTATGTTTGGGTGGGCGGGTGGATTTAAATTCCGAACTCCGTCCGACCTAAGACTCAGGGGCCAAGAAGCTTCCGAACTTGGAAGCTTGGGTTCTTGGGAGTTGTCTAATGAATCTAGCCCGCTGCATGACTTTAAGTTCAGGGCTTGAGTGGTGTTCTCCCCTCCGCGGGAATCCAGCATGGAGGGGTCAGGAATCCAGACATAGTTAGTCCTTAGGATAGAAGAGGGGTCGCTGTATTGTTCCTCTACCACAGCAACGTGGTGGGTAGCCTGGGGAGAGTTAATCTCTCTCAGATCGGTTTTAGGCCCAATCTGGTCATAGTCTGTAGCGACTCCCAGGGCGGCGATGCGATCCAAGAGCTTGTTTAAGGAGGAGAGCTCCATCAGATCTAACTGCTCGGCGAGTTCCGAGTTGACGTGAAGATTGCTTTTGATGACCCGAGAAGTCATCGTCGGCGCGGCGGCCGAACAGGTGGTCATAAGAAAACCGCCTAGCTGGAGAGTTTGGTCAATGGCCAAAGCTCCTTTAGCAACGGTGCCGTCCTTAAAGACGGGATGAAGCATCCTTCCTGATGGCGACGGCACAAAGGAATTCTCAATGAAAGCACCAATGTCAGTGTCAAAACCGGCGGATCTCGTGTAGGGGGTCCCGAACTGTGCATCTAGGCGGATGGTAACAGGAGACAAGGGACACGATATTTTTACCCAGGTTCGGGCCCTCTCGTTGGAGGTAAAACCCTACTCCTGCTTGATTAATATTGATGATATGGGTAGTACAAGAGTAGATCTACCACGAGATCGGAGAGGCTAAACCCTAGAAGCTAGCCTATTGTATGATTGTTGTTCGTCCTATGGACTAATAACCCTCTGGTTTATATAGACACCGGAGAGTGTTAGGGTTACACAGAGTCGGTTACAATGGTAGGACATCTACATATCCATATCGCCAAGCTTGTCTTCCACGCCAAGGAAAGTCCCATCCGGACACTGGACAAAGTCTTCAATCTTGTATCTTCATAGTCCAGGAGTCCAGCCAACGGTGATAGTTCAGCTATCCGGACACCCCTTAATCCAGGACTCCCTCAAGGGCCCACCTGTCAGTCCGGCGAGGTCAGAAATGGTCAAACCCGCCAGCGAGGCCGAACGCGGCGGAGGGGCTTGGGATCGTCGCTCCGGTGACCAAACGCGCGGCGGAGACCACCTACGCAAAGCCCAGGCTCGCGCGCATCCAGTGAGACATGCGGGAGGACGTGGGGTGGTCAGAGCTCACCGGAGCAAAGCTCGCGGCGGCCGAGCACAACCAAGTGCAGGTGAGGTGCTACGGTGCACGGGGGAGCGAGCGGAGAGGCTCTACGGACTCCTTGCGTCACCAGGAGCACGGCGACACGCATGGTTGCGAGCAGCAGCGGCTAGCGCGACGGCGGCGAGGAGCTACGGCAGTGGTGGAGGATGGAGCTACGGCGCGAGAACGGCGAAACGGAGAGGGGAAAACAGTGTATAAGCTCACAGCGGACTCGCAGGGCTTCTCGGTGTGGCCGGGGACGCGCTGAGGTTGACGGGGTGGCGATGGCAATCTCCGGCGGCTGGAGGTGAAGACGACGGTGATGGAAGCTCTCCAGGGCTTCCCACATCGCGTGGCTCGACGGAGAGGTAGCAGACGACGGCGCGGAGCTTGCAGACATGGAGAGAGGGCGAGTGGGAGGAGGTAGCTACGAGGCAATGAGCTGCGGCGACGGCAGCGCTCGGTCACGGGGGGAGGGAGAGATCTAGGGGAGGAGGGAGAGCGCGAGAGAGTGAGAGATGTGCGGGGCGGCGCGTGGCGTTGTCCGGGCCTTCCAGGGCGACGAGGAGGAGGCCAGGCAGGTAGGTGGCGTGGCCGGACGCGTGGCCGCGCGCGCCGGCGCGTGCCTCTGTCATCCTGGCGTGAGGAGGGGGATGACTGGCAGGGCCAGCTGGCTGGGCCGGCCTGCTGGGCCGCACAGTACCAGGCCACCCGGTGAGCACAGGTAAGTGTCTTCTCTATTTTTGTTTTCTTTTCTATTTTTCTGCCATTGTTCTGATTTAGTAAAATAGTAAATCAACTTATTTTATTTTGTAAATTTTTGTAGGGACTAGTTGGACCACTCCAAAGCCTCTCGGCCTTATTCCGCGGCAGGCATCGAGCAACACCAGTCTATCGGCCTTCTAATAACACCGGCCAGGCAACGACGCCGCCTGTCGGTGTCAAAACCGGCGGATCTCGGGTAGGGGGTGCCGAACTGTGCATCTAGGGGGATGGTAACAAGAGACGAGGGACACGATGTTTTTACCCAGGTTCGGGCCCTCTTGATGGAGGTAAAACCCTACGTCCTGCTTGATTAATATTGATGATGTGGGTTACAAGAGTAGATCTACCACGAGATCAAGGAGGCTAAACCCTAGAAGCTAGCCTATGGTATGATTGTTGTTCGTCCTATGGACTAAAGCCATCCGGTGTATATAGACACCGGAGAGGGCTAGGGTTACATAGAGTCGGTTACACTGGTAGGAGATCTACATATCCGTATCGCCAAGCTTACCTTCCACGCCAAGGAAAGTCCCATCCGGACACGGGACGAAGTCTTCAATCTTGTATCTTCATAGTCTTGGAGTCCGGCCGATGATGGTAGTTCGGCTATCTGGACACCCCCTAGTCCGGGACTCCCTCATTAGCCCCTGAACCAGGCTTCAATGACGACGAGTCCGGCGCGCATATTGTCTTCGGCATTGCAAGGCGGGTTCTTCCTATGAATAATTTATAGAAGATTGTGAACACCAGGATAGTGTCCGGCTCTGCAAAAATAAATTCCACATACCACCATAGAGAGAATAATATTACACAAGATCAATCTACTGACGTATCCTGTGGCGTGACGTCACACCACTTCCAAGCCTTTACTCGAATTGTTTTTATTGTTCCACCTCAGCGCGTTTAGCGAGGTGGTTTCCTTGGCACATCTTGTCGGAGCAGAGATCGTGTTCCCCTTATTCCGGGATTCCCATCAATACGGACGTGGGTAATCCAACCGCGCCATTGATTGCGGCGCTTGGGAGATAAGTGAGTTTTATCAGGCCGGTGGGGACGCATGTTTCCGTCCGCCCATATAAGGGGATAAAGATCCAATCCTTTTACATGCGCCTTCTTCCTCCTTGGCTTATCCATCTCCGCGAACTCGAGCTCTAGCGCCCAAGCCCGCACATCTCACCTCAACCTTCTCCAAATATGTCCGGAGCGGGAGGCAAGTGGATAGCCTCCTCCCTCACGGAGGGGCATATCCAGAAGTTGCGCAGCGCCGGATACTTGTCCAGCGACATCGCGCATCGGCTCCCCGAAGAGGGAGAGCTCATCCCCACCCCCAGGCCACATGAGAGGGTAGTATTCCTTCCCCATTTCCTCCGCGGACTGGGCTTCCCACTTCATCCCTTTGTCCGGGGGCTCATGTTCTTCTACGGCCTAGATTTCCACGATCTGGCCCCGAATTTTATTCTCAACATATCGGTGTTTATCGTCGTGTGCGAGGCCTTCCTCTGCATCCAGCCCCACTTCGTCTTGTGGCTCAAGACCTTCAGTGTCAAGCCGAAGGTTGTGAAGGGCAGCCAAGCGGAGTGCGGAGGCGCCATGGTGGGCAGGATGTCCCACGATACGTGGCTGGAGGGCACCTTTGTGGAAACCATCAAGGGGTGGCAATCGGGGTGGTTCTACATCACCGAGCCGCGTGATCCCGAATGGGCAGCGGCCCCCGAATTCAGATCCGGCATCCCCACACGGCTCACCTCTTGGAAAGAGAGCGGCCGGATTTGGGGCGATTCGGAGGAGCTGACCGGACTCCAAGCCTGCGTCCAAAAGCTGGTGGACAAGAAGATCAAGCTTGTCAACGTAGTCCAGGTTATGCTCATCCGCCGGATTCTCCCGTGCCAACGATGGGGCTTCAATACGTGGGAGTTCGATCCGGCGCAGCACCAGACTTTGAATGGGCTCTTCGACACTACGTACGAAGAGGTCTGGAAGGTGCAGTTCAAGGGCGCCGAGGCTCCCGCATCCGCTACCGAAGATCGGGGATTCAGCTTGCAGCGTCCAGCTGACGAGGTAAGTGATATTGTCCTTTACGGGACGCTTGTTATTCATAGTTTGACTCTATGCGGGATCTAAACTCCCTTTCCTTTGACAGGACTGGCTGAAGAAGGCCGCACAGGCTATCTGTCCGGCCCCATTGCCAGAGTACCCAGGTGACGCCCACCTAAAGGTGCTGCTGGCTCCGGCACCCCACGTGGTGCCGGAGAAGAAGGCGAAGAAGAAGGCCACGGGGACTCGGAGGAGTTCCTATTTTCAGGTGCTATCGGACGACGAATCTGAGGCCGACTCCTCCCACCAAGGCGAGGAGGAGAAGAAGAAAGACTCTCCCCCAGCGGGGGGAGGGAAGAAAAGGAAGGCCTCCCCAACAAAGGAGGCCGAAGGGTCCAAGAGGGGAAAAACTCTTCCCCCGAACTATTCCGCCAATGCCAGTGACGACAACAAGGACTGGCCTCCAATGGCCAAGCCTCTGGCGAGATCGTAAGTATCTGGACTCCCGAATAACTTCAAGGTTTTTGTTTTCCGCCACATTATGTCTTCCTAATGCCGCATACAACCCTGCAGTCCGCCTAAGGATGATCTCCCCACTTTGTCGAGCGGGTCCTTAGGGGCGTCGGATATGGATTCTCTTCCGACTGCCTCCACCCCCCGTGATGCGGACGATGCCGAGGTGGGATCCCAGGAAGGGACCCACCAAGAGGAGAGGGCCCGGAGGTGTCGCAGGACAACCTCCCGGAGTTTGCACCGGACTCAGCCCCAGAACCCATAGTGGCTCCGGAGTCCGGTGGGCGACCCCTTTGCAAGAAGGGCAAGACCGCGACACCGGCTGCCTCCGTCCAACCGGAGGTGCCGGATAATTTGCTGGAGGCGCTCAACGGCGCCTCCATCGAATTGGAACACCGCACTGTTATGAGTGCGGTGATTCAGAAGGTTCAGCTCGTCAAGAGCGGGCTGACCGAAGCCTGCAGCAGCCTTCTAATAGGCTTTGAGGTAAGAATTTCAATATATGTAAAATGGTACCACATAGAGAGTAGCCCCTGATGCTCGGTTCGGTGTTCGGAAAGAAAAGCCGGACTGAGGATCTTTAGAAAGATAAACACAGGAGTCATGAAAATATGTCAATATGGGATTGCAGGCTGTGCTGCTGACCTCTGCCGCACTGACTGCGGAGGTCAAAACTTTGAAGGAAAACCTCGCGCGGTCCGAGAACGAGCTCGGCCATGCCAAGAAGCAGCTCGAGGAAAAAGAAGGTGAGTAATACCTTATGAAAATTGTAACTTATAGAAAAGGATTTTGGTTGCAAAAAGAATAATGAGGATAACGTGGGTATTGCAGGGGCCATGAACGAGGTGGCGACCCTGAAAGAGGCGGTGGCTGCGGCCGAACGCAATGCGGCTGCGGAGTGCACCGAGCGAGAGAAACAGGATGCGCGAGTGGCGGAGGTACAGCAAGAGCTCCAGGATCTCGTGAAGAAACACGAGAGCCTGGAGCGTGACTCGAAGACTCGAGATTCTGAGCTTGCAACGGCTCTTGAGAGTGCCAAAGCCGCTAAGGCCGAAGCCTACAAGGCCCTCCAGGAGATAGAGGCGGTGAAGAAAATAGCAACGGGTAAGGCATTTTTCATGCAAAGTAAGCATGTGAGTTTTAATTACCTGTCGGTTACCCGAATTCGGAGCTCTCCAGGAGCGTTCGCACATCTTCCCCGCAGCGTGTCCGATGCTGCTGCATTCTACCGGGCCGAGGAGGGAAGCTCAATGGAGAAGGTCTTTTGGTCTCAGTATGCTGAGGCCGGACATCCGGTGCCCCTTAGCGACCAGCTGAAGCAACTGGTCGAGCTCCACAAGGCGGCCGAACAGGCCATGAAGGGCCTCATAGTTCAGTTGTGGCCTAAGGACGCCATGCCTGGGGGCTACATTGGCCTGGTGCGGCGGCTGGTGGACGCGTGCCCGTGGGTTGAAGTTATCAAGCACTCCGCCTGTATCGAGGGTGCACGTCGGGCCCTTGCCCGCGCAAAGGTGCACTGGGGCAAGATGGATGCCCAGAAGCTTGTGACGGACCCCCACCAGAGGGCAAAGGAGCATCGCACGCCCGAGATGTATTATAGGAGTGTGCTGAAGGGTGCCTGCATTATTGCGGGTGAGTGCTCCAAAGATGTAATATTTGAGTAGACTCGCATTTTGTTATCCTGTGCGCTGAAAACTTGGTTCATATGCGCTAAGCAACGCTTGTTAATTTAAAATATTACCTTCTGTGCAGCTGTTTATCAAATCTGAGAGATGGCAAGTCGTCGGCTTCAGCCCCCATGCCACGAGTGCTGGGGTGTTCGGGATAAACTCGAGCGCTCTTGTTCCCATTTTTGGGTCCATCTAGGGAGGCACTCAACACAACGAACAAGGCAACCGGACTAATAATGCTTGAACACTCTCACTTAGCCATAGAATTCTATAATTTTAAATTTCGGCGAAGCCTCTAGTTTTCGGAAGGCCAAATTTGGGGCGCTATCCACGCCTTGGCCGGACAGGATCCGGCTCCTCGCTCGAAGTGGCATAAGTCTTTAGGGACTCGCAAAGAACCTCTCGAACAGCGACCAGCTCTCGCCTCATAATGACGGTCAGTTTTAGCTTTCTCCACTGAGGCGTTAACCCAGCTCAACTGGGGCGCAATCGCAGTGGTTCTCCCAGTGCTACCTTAGCCGATAAAACGGAACGTAAGGTACCAAATCATGGGAGCCGGGCAAACCGAACTATTGACCCAAGAACATGATTCGGAGCCGATGCATATAATGCTATAAGTTCGGGGTGCCGCACTTGTGAAAGTGTTCGGACTTATCACACCATAACGTGGGAAACATAAGCCCCTGGTGTATTTAGCCTTACCAAAACGTACGGATGCACCATGTCATAGATGAACATATGTGTAAGAAAGAAATGCAATTAGAAGCAAAAATGTGTTGCATTGCTTTATTCAAATAAAAACTGCTGTAAGTGCAGGACGATACAAGTGGTGCGGTAAGCAAGGGATGGGACTGTTTAACATGTCCCCCTCCAGGGGTAGGCTACGGAATAATGCATAAAACGGATTTAATGCTCATGATAGAGACCACCTAGATTTTTATTGTAGCCTTTCTCCTTCCCTGGCTGTTGCATTGTGGGTTCGGCATGTCTGCTGCCGGACAGGGCCTCTGACGAACGGAGTCCTGTAGGTAAAAAATAAAAGGAAAAGAAAAAGAAACGACACACTTAATAGCCCCTGGTGCAGTTGAGCCACAGTCTGGGCTTATCGTGGTCGAGCCCCTTGCCCCATGCCCATGGTGTCTTCAGAGCGTAATGGAGTATGTGAAGGGTCTGTCTTAATGTTTTATAGGGGCTGGGGTTGGGGCCGCACTGCTACGCGTGCTCGAAGCGTGCCAGGTGGTCGTGTTGTAGGTTACTCCGGGCACGCTTAGCTGTGTCCGACCGCTTGGCAGCCGGACTCGAGAATTGCCTTAAAAGGCTGCTTTGTACTTCTGCCGCGAGACCCGCTGTATGTTCCTCCATTCGGAGGGAGCGTTCAGTGTTTCCGTTGACCGTGATGACTCCTCTAGGGCCTGGCATCTTGAGCTTGAGGTATGTGTAGTGCGGCACCGCGTTGAACTTTGCGAATGCGGTACGTCCGAGCAAGGCATGATAGCCGCTGCGGAATGGGACTATGTCGAAGATTAACTCCTTGCTTCGGAAGTTATCCGGGGATCCGAAGACCACTTCCAGTGTAACTGAGCCTGTACAATTGGCTTCTACACCTGGTATGACGCCTTTAAAGGTCGTCTTGGTAGGTTTAATCCTTGAGGAGTCTATGCCCATTTTGCGAACCGTGTCCTGATAAAGCAGGTTTAGGCTGCTACCGCCGTCCATCAGGACTCTGGTGAGATGAAATCCATCGACGATTGGGTCTAGAACCAATGCGGCGAACCCACCATGGCGAATGCTGGTGGGGTGGTCCCTTCGGTCAAAGGTGATCGGGCAAGAGGACCATGGATTGAACTTCGGGGCAACTGGCTCCATCGCGTATACATCCCTGAGTGCACGCTTCCGCTCCCTTTTGGGTATGTGCGTGGCATATATCATGTTCACCGTCCGCACCTGTGGGGGGAAACCCTTCTATCCTCTATTGTTCGGCGGTCGGGTCTCTTCCTCGTCGTCGCTATGTAGCCCCTTGTCGCTGTTTTCGGCAATTAACTTGCCTGCCTGCTTGAACACCCAACAGTCCCTATTGGTGTGGTTAGCTGGCTTTTCAGGGGTGCCATGTATCTGGCACAAGCGGTCGAGAATTCGGTCCAAATTGGACGGACCCTGAGTTGTTCTTTTGAATGGCTTTTTCCGTTGACCGGGTTTAGAGCCTCTGAATCCGGCATTGACTGCCGTATCCTCACTGTTATCGCCGTTAATGCGGCGTTTGTTTTTGTTGCGACGCGACCTGCCACTACGGTCCTTGATATCCGGACTGCCAGAATTGTTGTTGAGGTAGTTGCTGCATGCTAGCCAGCTGTCCTCACCCGCACAGAAGCGGGACATGAGTGATGTAAGGGCTGCCATGGATTTCGGCTTTTCCTGTCCCAGGTGCCGGGCAAGCCACTCGTCGCGGATGTTATGCTTGAAGGCCGCGAGGGCCTCGGCATCCGGACAGTCGACGATTTGGTTTTTCTTGGTTAAGAACCGTGTCCAGAATTGTCTGGCCGATTCGTCTGGCTGCTGAATTATGTGGCTGAGGTCATCTGCATCTGGTGGTCGCACGTACGTGCCTTGGAAGTTATCGAGGAATGCGGCTTCCAGGTCCTCCCAACTCCCGATTGACTCTCCTGGCAAGATGTTAAGCTAGTGCCGGGCTGGTCCTTTAAGTTTGAGTTGGAGATATTTGATGGCGTGGAGATCGTCTCCGCGGGCCATGTGGATGTGGAGGAGATAGTCCTCGATCCAGACCGCGGGGTCTGTTGTGCCATCATAAGATTCAATATTGACGGGTTTAAACCCTTCTGGGATTTGATGATCCATTACCTCATCTGTGAAGCATAGTGGGTGTGCGGCACCTCTGTACTCGGCGATATCGCGACGGAGCTCAAAAGAGCTTTGTCTGTTGTGTTCGGCCCAGCCGGACTTACTGTGTCCGGGGTGACGGTGATCATCACGTATCGTGGGGCGTCCACGTGATCCATAGATCGATCTTGATTGTCTTGCCTTATCTTCCAATATGTCGCGCAGGTCTGGAGTGTTCCCCTGTGGCCTTGTGCTTTTCGAGCGATGCCGGGGTACGGGTGTAGTGAAGGGCCTTGAGGCCTCTCTGTCACGACCACGGGGTGGTCGATCAGCCGTATTGTCTCCTGGTGAAGCGGGATCATATGCCTCCACCTCTAATCAGGGGAGCAGCTTACGTTTGGGGTAGCTTTTGGAGGGGCGTTCAAGTTCATGCTCTGCGGCCGCGAGGACTTCGGTCCATCTGTCGGCTAGCAGATCTTGATCAGCTCTAAGCTGCTGCTGCTTTTTCTTGAGGCTGTTTGCCGTGGCCATAAGCCTGCGTTTGAAACGCTCCTGTTCGACGGGATCCTCAGGCACGACGAATTCGTCGTCGTCGAGGCTTGCCTCGTCTCCGGAGGGAGGCATATAGTCCTCTACCTCTTCTTCGGCCGCTCTCTCATGAGGGCTGGCGTCCCCCTCCTCCTGTGCTGGATCTTGCTGGAGTGGGTTGTCTTCGGCGCTATCCGGTGTATTATTGTCTCCGGTGCCGGAATCCTCATTCTTGCTATGGCGGGATTTAGAGCGGCGCCACTGACGCTGGCGCTTGGGCTGTTTCTTGGAGGGGTCATCCTCCGCTATTCCTTCGCCGTTCCCATCCTTTGGGATATCCACCATGTATATGTCGTATGAAGAGGTGGCTTTCTAGTGCCCGGTGGGCGCTGGGTCTTGGTCGTCTCCGACATCGTCGTCCATACCGTCGATGTCCTCAGAGTCATAATCTAGCATGTCGGTTAGATCGTCGACGGTGGCTACCAAGTGGGTGGTGGGTGGGCTCTGAATTTCTTTGTCGTCCGCATCCCAACCGTCCTGGCCGTAGTCCGGCCAGGCCTCTCCTGATAACGAGAGGTACTTTAGCGAACTCAAGATGTTGCCAAAAGGTGAGTGTTGAAAGATGTCCGCCGCGGTGAACTCCATGCTCGGCGCCCAATCGGATTTGACTGGAGGGGGCGCGGGAGGTCCGGTGTTCGGCAAGGAGTCCGGCACCTCGGAGTCACAAGCTTTATGGGGGACAAGATCGGTGTTCGTCTCTATCGCCGTAGAGGTTGCAGCCCCCGAGGCGGTGTCTAGGCATCCATCCTCGATCTGCGGAGCTGGCTCCGAATTGAAGATCGGAGTGGTTTCGAGTGTGGCCTCCAGGGTACTGTCCGGCGGCAGAGCTATATCATGACGGACGTGACAGTGCGGCACGCTCGGCTGTGGCTTGAATCCGTCGAAGATCAAGTCCCCACGGATGTCAGCCGTGAAGTCCAAACTTCCAAATCTGACCTGACGGCCCGGGGCGTAACTTTCGATCTGCTCTAGATGGCCAAGCGAATTGGCCCGCAGTGCAAAGCCGCCGAATATGAAGATCTGTCCGGGGAGGAAGGTCTCACCCTGGACTGTATCGTTGATGATGATTGAAGAAGCCATCGAGCCTATCGGTGACGACACAGAGGAACTCTCAATGAAAGCACCAATGTCGGTGTTAAAACTGGCGGATCTCGGGTAGGGGGTCCCGAACTGTGCGTCTAGGCGGATGGTAACAGGAGGGACACGATGTTTTTACCCAGGTTCGGGCCCTTTTGATGGAGGTAAAACCCTACGTCCTGCTTGATTAATATTGATGATGTGGGTTACAAGAGTAGATCTACTACGAGATCAAGGAGGCTAAACCCTAGAAGCTAGCCTATGGTATGATTGTTGTTCGTCCTATGGACTAAAGCCATCCGGTTTATATAGACACCGGAGAGGGCTAGGGTTACACCGAGTCGGTTACAATGGTACGAGATCTACATATCCGTATTGCCAAGCTTGCCTTCCACGCCAAGGAAAGTCCCATCCGGACACGGGACGAAGTCTTCAATCTTGTATCTTCATAGTCTTGGAGTCCGGCCGATGATGGTAGTTCGGCTATCCGGACACCCCCTAGTCCGGGACTCCCTCACCGCCCGTCGCCTCCCGGCCTTCTTCCGCGGTAGGCACCGAGCAACACCAGTCTATCGGCCTTCTTCCATGGCAGCAGCTCGGTAGCGCGGCCACCGAACTCCTCGGGGCCTACAATTAGTTGTACTTCATCAGATGTGGATTGGTGCTGCCTCGACATCAAACCAATTCGAGCAAGGAGGAGTGTGCGCAAGGTTGCTTCATCCACGGTAGCTTCTTGGAATAAGTCTGCATCGACCTTCAGAGCAAATCCCCCTTCCCGTTCACCTTGAGCAACGTCCAGACCGCTCATGAACTACTGAAGGGCAAGTGGACGTCACGGGCGAATGTGAAAGTTGTGCAGACGGACGAGAAGGGAACTTCCTCCTATAAACGCAAGAAATCACTTCAACACGAGGTAAGTAGTACACTTCCTCAACCATCTCAGTGTAGTTATCCTAGACAAAGCAGTACAAGCAGTACAATGCGCCTACAAAACCTATGCAGTGCGGTTGCTTCGGTACGTTGTGGGGGGAAATGCAGTGCACTTACTCGGTTATGCAGTACGCTTGTATAGGTTCATCACGGATAACGATGCAGTGCGGTTGCTTCAGTTCACCTTGTGGGGTGATGCAGTCAGCATGCAATGCTTCGGCAGTACCATTTTGAACACATTGCAGTTCGCATGATTCAGTTCATTTAACCTGACAATGCAGCTTGGTCATTTTGTGTGCAGGAAATGACGTTCAGCAGATACAAAATGCCGCGCATAATTGACAGCACCGAGAACAACAACTTTTAGAAGAGTGGAGCTTGTTGTGAAAGAGATACTGGCTGGGTTACCACTGAGATTCGTCGAGGATTCTTCACGACGACAAACAGGCTGTAGTACTCTCCGGAAGAAGATTTTTTCTAGGAAGAAGATGTAGTCGAAGATGACGATGATGTCACATTCGTCTGGGAAGGCACTCACCAATGGGATGATGAAGACGATGACGATGAAGATGAGCCAATAACAGTTCTCAACCCAGAGTATAAGCACGAGTTCACTATGTTTGGACAGCATGTCCGAACAGACAATGATGACGCAGTTGAACACGATGTTGCAGTAGATGATGATTATGTCTATGATGATATGCCACTGCTCCAAAATTTTCAAACCAATCCACCAAGACATCGTCACAACACTGGATTACCACCACGTCCACCTGTCGCACCCCAAAATAGAGCTCAGCGTCCACCTGCTGCACCGAAAAACAGAGCTCCAAGCAGACCTGCTGCATCAACTTCGACGCTGCGACCACCAACGGTGCCTCGGTCAAAAGTAAACAGCAGGTACAAATCCTCCTCACTATTGCCGCCGCGAGATCCTCAACTACACAGATCTGCTATAACCCCGCCATGTCCAATACAACCCAGCGAGCTGCAAACACCATCGGGCGAACGACTCTACACACATGTAAGTTTATGTTCTGAAAAAAAAATGTTGCAGTCCATTCAGATAACATTGAAGTGCACACTGATATTTCTTATGAGGTTTGACCTAGCATCTAATACATTGGATTCTTCTGAAAGCTTAGGAACATTGCAATGCTTTATTAAACTCGTATGCACTCCTCATATTTAAAAAACAGAACAGAACAAATTATCTCATAGAGCATTGCAATTAATGCAGGATAAAAACATGCCGCTGAACCTCGTACCTACTGCTGGGATGAAGTTCACCATGTACGACAAGGCATGGGACTTCTAAAACAATTATGCAAGATGTGCTGGGTTTGGCATATGCAAGAGGGCAAAACATAGGACAAATGCCTACATTGTCTTCTCAAGAGAAGGGACGCACAAGTAGACTGTGTCAGATTATCACCGGGTACGTCAAAAGACATCAAAAAGGATTGGCTCCAAGGCAAAGATTAGAGTCAAAAAGAGGAAGGATGGCAAATTTGTGATAGAAATGGTTCAACTCAACCACAATCACAAGATGCTGGAAAGCCCCAGGATGCTTTTGCACATGCGATCGCACAAAAAAGACGATCCTTTGATAGACAAGTTAGTGAAAGACATGCAACTGGATAACCACACACATGCTCAGATGATATCGACGCTATCGCGTCTGTCCGGTGGTCTGCAGTACATGGGACACACTAGCCGCGACTGGGTAAACAAGTAAGCACGTAACAGAGCATATCTCTTGAGCATTCCGTCGCTAATTATTCCTTGTTTGATGAGATGAGTTTGCATTGTGTCTGAAAAAATAAAAATAAAAAATAAGAACACATTGCAGTACACTTCCAAAAACAAAAAAAGTACGTTCCTAAAATACTAAAAGTTCAGAATACAATGGAATTATACAAAAAAATGCAAAGAAAAAAATCATATCTAACGAAACATACCATCTTGTAGTGAGTCTGCACATCTGTTGGCATAAGCTGATGGACAAAAGGACTCGTGCAACCAAGGCCACGCCGAATGAGGGCGGAATAGAACGCAGAAATGTTGATCTGGCCCAGTTCAGCACAATACCTTTCGTGAATACTGTACCATATGCAAGCTGCTCGTCTCGCCCAGTTCAGCACAATACCTTCCCACCACGACGAGCACGATGGGCCTGTGAGCAAGCTGAACAATCGCAGTGCGTCGGCACACCACAACCATGGCCGCAGCAGAAGAGATACGCGCAGGGGCCTGGAGCCATCGCAACAAAAACCTAGAAAAGCAAAAAAATAATTATATGCTGGAGAAAGGAGAGAACTTGCGGCTGGAGGAGAAATGAAACGCAAAGGAAGGGTATAAGTTAGCCTTCATTTATATAAGAGGAATGCAAAAAGGTCAAAAATGAAAATTAAAGGGGACTTAATGAAATTTATGTTTCTAAGAATAAAGGACAATCAATAAAAGCTTATGTTACCAAAGAAAAATGAACCAAAAAAGAAGGTGTACTTTGAATGCAGCAATTCCCACGACCAAAACCGCAGATCATTAAATAATAATATGCTAAAAATATAATCCACAAACCATTTTATGTGTGCAGTTCTCCAAATTCCTACCAGAAGTTCACTATATGTGTTGATGAAGTGCAGTACATGCTCAAAATGAAGCAAAAGAGAAGCACTTTCGCGCAGTGCACAAAGCAGAAATTACGGCACCTCATGTAATCCACGCCACTAAGATAGACAGGGGGTGACGGGGTGTGACGGACTCCCCTCCGCATGCGGCGCCGTGGCACGCCGCGTCGCCTCCTCCTCCGGCTCGTTCCATGCTCGGCCTCGCAGGGGGATGGGGAGGGCGGTCATGACCCCCCCTCCCCACCCCCTGCTCGGCCTCACGCTAACACACGCAGTGCGCTTGGTTGACAGGCGCAGTGCGGACATTCTATTTTTCCATCAAATGGGACGCGCGCAACCCCAGACCCACACCCCAAAGATAGACAGGGCGACGGGGTGTGACGGACTCGCCTCCGCATGCGGCTCCGCGGCACACCGCGTCGCCGCCTGCTCCGGCTCGTTCCAGGCTCGGCCTCGCAGGGGGATAGGGAGGGGGGTCACGATCACTAAGGGAGTCCTGGACTAGGGGGTGTCCGGATAGCCGAACTATCATCATCGGCCGGACTCCAAGACTATGAAGATACAAGATTGAAGACTTCGTCCCGTGTCCGGATGGGACTTTCCTTGGCGTGGAAGGCAAGCTTGGCGATACGGATATGTAGATCTCCTACCATTGTAACCGACTCTGTGTAACTCTAGCCCTCTCCGGTGTCTATATAAACCGGATGGCTTTAGTCCGTAGGACGAACAACAATCATACCATAGGTTAGCTTCTAGGGTTTAGCCTCCTTGATCTCGTGGTAGATCTACTCTTGTAATACCCACATCATCAATATCAATCAAGCAGGACGTAGGGTTTTACCTCCATCAAGAGGGCCCGAACCTGGGTAAAACATCGTGTCCCTTGTCTCCTGTTACCATCCGCCTAGGCGCACAGTTCAGGACCCCCTACCCGAGATCTGCAGGTTTTGACACCGACATTGGTGCTTTCATTGAGAGTTCCTCTGTGCCGTCGCAATCAGGAGGGATGCCTTTTCCCGTCTTTAAAGACGGCGCCGTCGTCAAGGGAGCTTTGGCCCCCAGCCAAACTATCCGGCTAGGCGGTTTTTTTATGACCACCTGTTCGGCCGCCGCTCCGACAATGACCTCTCGAGTCATCAAAAGCGATCTTCACATCAACTCGGAATACGCCGAGCAGCTAGATCCGATGGAGCTCTCCTCCATAAATGAGCTCTTGGATTGCATCGCCGCCCTGGGAGTCACCATGGACTATGATCAGATTGGGCTTAAAACCGATCTGAGAGAAATTAATTCTCCCTAGGCTACCCACCATGTTATCGTGGTAGAGGAACAACGCGGTGACTCTTCCTCTATGTTAAAGACCAGTTATGTCCGGATTCCCGATCCCTTCATGCCGGATTCCCGCGGAGGGACGGATGTCAATCAAGTACTGAACCTAAAGTCAGGCATCGGACCAGATTTGTTGGATAACATCCAGCAATCCAAGCTTCCAAATCCAGAAACTTCTCGGCCTTTGAGCCTCAGATCGGGCGGGGTTCCGAATTTAATTCCTCCTGCCCACCCAAACATAAGCGATCTATCTCAAACACGGCAAGAGCCCGATGAAACAGTACATCACTACTGGGCCAGATTCCTCCTGGTCATGGACAGGATAAAAGACTGCTGTGAGGAAAGCTCAATCTCAATTTTCTGCAACAATTGCACGGACAAGGGAATCATGAACGCCATAAGCCGTCGCGAAGTTACACGCTTCGACGATCTGGCGACCATAGTACAAAAATACTGTGCGATGGAGAGTGCCTGGAAAACCGAAACCAAGTTTTGGGACAATCCGGCCCTGAATACAACCCTAGTTCGAAATAAAAGGGTGCGTCATACTCAAGCGCCTGGGTTAAAAACCAAAAAGCAAAAAACCCCTAAAGGGCATGGAACCGTACTGGAGGGATGGCTCAACGGACCCTGTAAAATCCATAGTACGGAGGGTGCCACTCCAACACATAGCCTTCGAGCATGTTGGATACTATGGCAGGTGGCCAAAAGTGGCGAAGGCTTTCTAGCCCCGGGAAAGCAGCCCAATAGTACCAGTACGGTATTAACAGTCTTCAAGACTTTCGCATCAAATAACATGCGGAAACAACCAATCCGCAGCCTCGCCGAAGTCTACCAAGTAGCAACAACAAATCCATGGAGCGACATGGCTATCACCTTCAATGCCAGCGACGAACCTAAATTCCGAACAGCTGGAGCACCAGCCGCATTGGTTCTCAGTCCGATAGTGGACGGCTTTCGTCTTACCAAGGTACTCATGGATGGCGGCAGCGGATTAAACCTCATCTACGAGGAAACCCTCCAAAAAATGGAAATTGACTGGAGCCACATTGAGCGAAGTAGCACAACCTTCAGAGGAATAATCCCTAGTCGAGAAGTACGCTGCACAGGAAAAATCACACTAGACGTAGTGTTCGGCTCGCCGGACAATTACAGGTCTGAAGAGGTCACGTTCCAAGTGGTCCCATTCGGCAGCGGATATCACGCCTTGTTAGGGCGAGAGGCATTCACAATCTTCCAGGCTATACCCCATTACGGGTACATGAAGCTCAAAATGCCCGGGCCCAATGGAATAATCACTCTTGTCAGTGATCCAGATATAGCACTCCGCGCTGAAAATAAGACAGCCGCACTGGCCCTAGAGGCATTATCCGAAGCCCTAGCGGCAGAGGAACTCACTGCGCTGCGCTCCACGGTGGATAGGGACGATGTGATACTCGATAAGAGGTCTAAGTCCACCTCTTTTAAACCAGCAGACGAAATAGTCAAAATCCAGGTCCATCCAACGGACCCTACAAAGACGGCCTCCATTGGGGCACAATTAAATCCTGATGTAGAACCCGCACTACGAGAATTCCTTCGGGAAAATTGGGACATTTTTGCCTGGCACCCTTCAGACATGCCAGGAATCCCACGCAGGCTGGCAGAACACGGCCTAAATATCCTAAAAGGATTCAAGCCAGTCAATCAGGCTCTTCGGCAATTTTCCGAACCCAAAAGACAGGCAATGGGAGAGGAGCTAGCCAAACTCTTAGAAGCCGGATTCATCAGAGATATAAAACATACGGACTGGCTAGCCAACCTGGTAATGGTACCAAAGAAGGACAAATCCTGGCGCCTTTGTGTCGATTTCAAAGACCTTAACAAGGCCTGTCCAAAGGACCCTTTCCCTCTCCCTCGCATCGACCAAATGATCGACGCTACCGCAGGACACGACTCATTGTGCTTCCTGGATACCATCAAATCAAGATGGCGGAAAAAGACCAGGCCGCAACGGCATTCATTACTCCGTACGGACCATTCTGCTTCAACACAATGCCCTTCAGACTCAAAAACGCTGGCGCAACATATCAACGCATGATTCAGACATGTCTGGCCACCTAGATAGGGAAAACAGTGGAGGCGTACGTAGACGATGTGGTCGTCAAGACCAAACACGTCAAAACTCTAATAGACGATTTGAGGCTTACATTCGACAACCTCCGAGCATACGACATTAAGCTCAACCCGGAAAAATGTGTTTTCGGCGTACCAGCCGGAAAGCTCTTGGGCTTCATCCTATCCGGTAGAGGAATTGAAGCAAACCCAGCCAAGATCCGGGCTCTGTCACAATTGGATATCCCAAAAGACCTCAAACAAATACAAAAATTGACGGGATGCGTGGCGGCCCTAAGCCGCTTCATCTCCTGTTTGGGAGAAAAAGCGCTGCCCCTCTATCGCCTCCTCCGGCGCACCGAACACTTTGAATGGACGGATGCTGCCACGGCCGGACTCGAAGAAATTAAGGCCATATTGGCAACAAATCCGGTCCTAGCCGCGCCCAACTTGGGCGAACCTATGTTATTATATATTGCGGCAACACATCAAGTTGTCAGCGCCGTACTTGTCGTCGAACGAGAAACAAAAGGGCAAAAATTCCCTCTTCAAAAACCAGTGTACTACGTATCCACTGTCTTAACTCCATGCAAGTCCCGGTACCCACATTATCAGAAGATAGCGTATGCGGTGTTCATGGCATCCCGGAAGCTGTGACACTACTTTCAAGAGTGTTCCATAACGGTGGCCTTCGAAGTACCTCTCAACAATATTATAAATAATCGCGACGTGACGGGCAGGATTGCAAAATGGGCCATTGAGCTCCTACCATTTGACATAACCTACAAACCACGGCGAGCTATAAAGTCGCAAGTTTTGGCTGACTTCATCGCCGAATGGACCGAAGCCGAACTCCCTAAAGAGTACGGCGCATACTCCAATTGGATCATGCATTTTGACGGCTCCAAAATGTTGGCTGGCTTGGGGGCTGGCGTCGTCTTGACGTGCCCAACCGGAGACACAGTCCAATACGTACTTCAAATAATGTACACGGACTCCAACAATGCAGCCGAATACGAGGCCCTTCTACATGGCCTCCGGATGGCAATCTCCATGGGCATTCAACACCTAGAGGTGCGCGAGGATTCAAACCTCGCAATATCCCAAGTAAATGGAGACTTTTATGCCAAGGATCCGAAAATGGCAGCCTACCGTAACACCGTCCTAAAAATGTCAGCCCGGGTCGAAGGACTCGAATTCCACCATGTAGCCCGGGATAATAACCAGGCAGCAGACGTGTTGGCACGCATCAGCGCAAAATGCGACGCCGTCCCTCCAAACATCTTCCTGGAACGGCTCTTTAAGCCATCCGTATTATGGGAAGAGGAGTCCGGAAATAACAACCCGGAACCAACTGCACCACCCAACACAGAACATTCTGACACAATCGGTGGCTCAGCCAATGAAATAACACCTTCAGCCCACGAAATTATGGCAGTAGTTGCCCCGTGGACGGAGCCATTGCTAGCCTACTTAATCAGGCAGGAACTTCCCGAAGGCCCGCTGCATAGTTCGGCGATCTAAAGCCTACAAGTTCCATGAGGGAGAACTTTATAAGAAAAGCACAACCGGAGTCCTTCAAAGGTGTATCTCCGAAGAGGAAGGGCGAAATCTCCTGGCTGAAATTCACGCCGGACTCGGGGGCACCATGCTGCAGCCCGGGCCCTTGTAGGCAAGGCGTGCCGTACATGATTTTATTGGCCGACAGCCCGGGCAGATGCTCTGGACTTAGTCCAACGATGCGTTGGTTGCCAGCTCTTTGCTTATCAAAGCCACATTGTCACATCCAACGATGCGAGCGCCGACGCTGCCTCGGCCACCTCCTGCTTCCTCTCGTCGCCCTGGAATCCGTCCGCAACACCACGCAACCCCTGGCCCTTCTCACTCCCTCTGGACCGCTCCCCCTCCCCTGGCTCTCTCTTTCCCTCTCTTCCTGTGATCCCCGAACGCACCTGGGAGCGCCGCTTGCCGTAGCCATGACCGCGGCCACCCCCTCCCCTCTCCGACGTGCTCCCGAGCTCCTGCACCTCGTCGCCAACCCCCTCACCGAGCCACGTGACCGGAAGGGCCCCGAGCAGCCGCCATCGTCATCATTCCCAAGCTTCGGCCCGGCGCCGTTCTCCGTCGAATTCGGCCACTCCGGCGCGCCCCCGAGCCCACTGACCCTCCCTACAGCTCCGCGGTGAGCCTCTGTGCAGACCCCCTCTCTCTCCCCTCGTGTTTGCGAGCCCTAGGCCATAGTTCCATCGAGACCGAGACCTCACCGGCGCCGGACTTGTCGCCGTCGTCGTTTTGGTTCACCTCCGTTCAAACCGAGCACGCAGGCATCCTCAGAGCACTCCCAGGAGTCCGTAGCACGCCCCAGCCCCTCCTGCCGTGCTCCCTAACGCCGACTCCGAGCTCACCCGAGCTCCGGCCGCCGCCTCGCTCGCCGTCGGCACCGATTCCGGCCGCCCCGAGTGCAACTGACTCCACCAGGAGCTTCGGCTCGTCCCCAGCTCCTCCTAGATGCCCTCCGCGGCCCATTTGGTCGCCGGAGTGGCCAAAACCACCCTCGCCGCCGCGCTAATGGTCGCCGCCGGCCAGAACTCCGGCGGGCTGACGTGGCTTAGTTAATTAGTCACTAACCCCCACCTACTGACGCTGACAAGTGGGCCCCAGGGCTTAGTCAAAGCTAACCAGCCCGGGTCAACGCGGGATTAGTCCCTGTGTCACTGACGTGTGGACCCCACACGTCAGGTTTGACCCGGGGCAGCCCTGTTGACTTGCTGATGCAAGCATGACGCAGTGCTGATGTCATAACTCATTTTCTGGATTTAAAATAAATCAGGAAATTCCAGAAAATTGTAAAAACTTCAATAAATCATAGAAAATTAACCGTAACTCCAAATTAAATAAATTATATATGAAAAATTATCAGAAAAATTCAAGGAATCCATCTGTACCATTTTCATGCATGTTAGAACAACTTATCACTACTGTTTAGGGCAAATGAAGTGAATGACATTTAAATAACCACATACGGAGTTTGAATTTGAATTTTATATTCAAACCAACTTCATTTAATCTGGTTTTAGGTGCATTAGCCCAAAACACATTCATATTGCCATGTCATAGCATGCATCATATTGTGCATTGCATTGATCGTGTCTTTTCTGTATTTGCCGGTATTTGTCCCCTCTCGATAGACGTGTACCGATGATGTGATCGTTGACACTGATGAAGACTCAATGTTATCTTCAGAAGTGCCAGGCAAGCAAAACCCCCTTGTTCATTCCGATACAATCCTACTCTCTCGCTCCTGCTCTCTTTTAATGCATTAGGACAACACCGATTCATCTGTTACTTGCTGCGGTAGCTGAACCCCTTCATCCTCTGCATGACCTGTCATTGCCACAGTAAATAGATGAAACCCACTAGCATGAGTAGGAGTTGTTTGAGCCCTGTTGTGCCTACTCATTCATGTTTGTTTGTCATGCCTGCTACTGCTTAGAGTTGAGTCAGGTCTGATTCATCGGGGATGAATCAGAGGCGTGTGAACATGTCCTACTGTGTGTGAGCTAAGTGTGTGAACACGATTTGGTAAAGGTAGCGGTGAGAGGCCATGTAGGAGTACATGGTGGGTTGTCTCATTGTAGCCGTCCTCAGGAACTGAGTTCTGTGTTTGTGATCCATGATTCAGCTACTACCATACATTGGGCCCTGAAATATGACCCCGCTCGACTTCTTATTCACCCTTGTCCTCTGTCCAGGAGTTGCAAGTAGTTTCTGGTGTTTGTAGTATGCTGGAGGCCGTGGACAGCGCTGACCGTAGGGGTGGGCTGTGATGCGGTAGGCACGTGGCCGGGTAAACCGGGCGCCCGTTTGGTGTCACGGAACCCTGTTCACATTGTTTGGGGCTGTGAGCGAAACTCCGGCCGGATCTCCTCATGGATGGAACCCGAATAGGCGATAAACCTGGACTAGAGACTTGAGTGTTTAGGTAGGTCGTGGTCTACACCCACGTCGGCTTTCGCTTGAAGTCTGCCGAGCACATGTCGTGTGCAGACGCTAAGTGGTGGAAACATGTATGAAGAAGTACACCCCTGCAGGGTTATCATCATCTATATGTGGACTCGTGTGCGCCACCTCAAAAGAGTTACTTGCAGTCGTAGTTCAGGATAGCCACCGAGTCAAAGCTGGCTTGCTGCAGTTAAACCCCACCATCCCCTTTGTTGATAATGAAGCATATGTAGTTAGTTCTGATGTAAGTCTTGCTGGGTACATTTGTACTCATGTTTGCCTATTTATGTTTTTGCAGAGAGACTTCGGTCTCGCTAGTAGTTCCGCGTGGACTTCGACGTTTAGCTTGTTACCTCAGCTACGATCTTGTGCCCTCGGCAGGATCTGATAGATAGTCAGGCTTCTCAGCCTTTTTCATTTATAGATGTCTGTACTCAGACATGATAGCTTCCGCTTGTGCTTTGACTTGTATGCTCTGATTGTTGGGTCATGAGACCCATGTTTGTAATATCTCGCTCCTCGGAGCCTATTGATTAAATTACTTGAGTCATAGAGTCATGTTGTGATGCCATGTTGTGTTTGCACATATCGAGCATATTGTGTGTATGTTATTGAAATGCTTGGTATGTGTGGGATCTGACTATCTAGTCGTTTATCTTCAGTAGCCTCTCTTACCGGGAAATGTCTCCTAGTGTTTCCACCGAGCCATGGTAGCTTGCTACTGCTCCGGAACACTTAGGCTGGCCGGCATGTGTCCTTCTTCGTTCCTGTGTCTGTCCCTTCGGGGAAATGTCACGCGATGAATACCAGAGTCCTGTTAGCCCGCTACAGCCCGGTTCACCGGAGTCCTGCTAGCCCAGTGCTACAGCCTGGATTCACTTGCTGATGACCGACACGTTCGATGCTGGGTCATGGATGCCTGTCCCTGTAAGTTTGTGCCACTTTGGGTTTACGACTAGCCATGTCAGCCCGGGCTCCTTATCATATGGATGCTAGCGACACTGTCATATACGTGTGCCAAAAGGCGCAAACGGTCCCGGGTAAAGGTAAGGCGACACCCGTGGGAATACCGTGCGTGAGGCCGCAAAGTGATCTGAAGTGTTACATGCTAGATCTATGTGGCATCGAGTCGGGGTCCTGACAGCGCTGGTATCAGAGCTTGACTGCCTATAGGATTACCAAGCCAAACTGGTCGAAGTTGAGTCTAGAAATTCTTTAGTTATATAAGGGAATTGATTGTGGGATGGAACGTAAGGCTCTTTTTACTCCTTATACCTTATGCCTTCTGATCTGAGTCATCTTATCTTTCCTGCGGGGATTAAGAACTAGGCTATCTCTTCTTTCCATCAGGATCACGTGTTACTAATCCGTAGACTTATAAGATTGTTGGACTTAAGCCTCGTTTCAGTTCCTACTACTTCTGTATGTTAATTATTGATCTCGAGACCTTGATATTGTGCTTCTGAGTGGTTATGCCACCATTTTTGTGAATGTCTCAAATCTTTTCTGAGCATTTACAGCCGTTATGCTGTCCGAGTCATCCCAGGTTTCTAAGTAGTCTGATGCAATTGCAAATCCTTTCTTCCTGTTTCAATGTTCCCATGGGCCAGATTAACCACACTAATCAGTGAGTTGAGGTACTCCGTTACCTTGACATATATGTTGGAGATACTATTATGGCCCTAGGTGTTTAGGGAGTCACCTAGTAATCTAGCAATGTTTTGTGATCCCCAGTGTGATGATTCTGGCTTTTATTCTCGAAAGCATCCCGTGATGCCACTTAGTAGTAGGTATTCTATTCCTTGGGCTTTGAACCCGAGATTCACTCTACTTACTTCATGTTGATAGTGTTTGCTAGTTCCTTCAGGATATTAGTAACTTTGCGATAGTCCTCGAGGTCCGTGGTATTTCCTTCTTCCAAATACTATGAACCGCTTATGGCAGATGTTTATTGGATCAAAAGATCACAATTAGAGTACTCTTGAGGAGTTCTCCATTCATAAATCGTGACTCTGCCAGTTCTACCTTTCTGCATGGGTTATCCGGAAGAAATATGTTGAACTTGGTTCGACATACTAATCTATGCATCCACAACTCAGAAAATTATATGTTCCTTTGAGTTGTTCTCCGTAGTTGCATTCTGACCCTCGTCTATCAATTGATAGTCAAGAGTATGCGTGCGTTCGTTTATCGATGCCTATTACTCTTGTGGTCCGTCAAGCCATTCTGTCCTGAATGACTTGGAGAAACAAACTCCAGTACCTCTTCCATATCCAGGATTGGGTCAAAGAAGTTGTGCTCCGCAGATCTAATTGCTAATCCAGCTTTTGGTTCTGTTCTACCTTGGAGTATTACCTTATTCTATATCGAGATTGTTATAGGAATTGCACACCATCCTATGAACTCTTGGTACAGTGATACTTCTCACCATCATTAGTCATTCCTCGGCCCTCGTGCTGATGCAACCGGAATACCGACAAATGAGTTGTGATGTGTGAGATCAATATTCCCAGCAACCTCGTTGCTTGGTAGTTAAAGGATAATAATTTCATTCTTAGTATGTTGGTTTTTGAATCATCCTTCTAAGACTGATCGTGCTACCTAGTCCTTATTTCGGTGCACCCTTCGATTGATGAATTAGGATCTTGTCAAGCCCTCGCTCACTTGATCATATCATCTTGCCCCGAAAAGCAAGATTGTTCTCGAGCTTAGTAACATATCGGTGGTTCGTGATTTTCCGAAGATCTTCTCGGAAGTACTACCAGGTTGTCACCTGACCGCTATGTTGAGCTCGTGATCAAGTTGGTTTATTGTCAACCACCCTTTCTCCAAGAATCTGTGATGGATATCCCTGAGCTAGTTGGTTAAGCTAGACAACAACTTGGAGAGTTGGAAGGTAAAAGCTTGCCTGACTTAGTTCGTTCCAAAGGGATATTCTTGTGTAGTGTGTGTTGAAGAAAGATGATATCTTCATCGGTTGGTCCCTGTGATCAGTTGCTGGACCTATTGCCTTATCAATGCTTTAATTTGAGTGTGGGCTATCGTCAAATCAAATCAATACCAATGATGCTCGTAATGTTGTCTTGTTCGTGGTTGATCCCTCGAGCATACACCATTACATCTTTGGCCTGACCAATGCTATCACTTGTTCACTTAACTATGGAATTCCTTTTAAAAGGAAACCCAGATGAATTGTTGTTGAGCCCATTGACAACATCCTTATCTCCTCCATAATTTTGTTGAACATTAAGCTAGTGTTGGAAACTTTTGAAAGCATTTCTTCATGCTAGCTCATGAAGTATTTGTTGATGAAAGGAGTGACTTCCTTTTATACACGTGCATTTGGTGAAAGATGCCGCCGTGAATTTGAGAAAGTTAGTTTTGCTTCCTCTGGAATCATCCCAAGTCAGTCATGCATACGTGCGAAGTATTCCGTGGTCTGGAGATTTGCAACCTCCATTCTATATGTATATCCTAGCACACCAAGCCACTGATTGAGTTGTTCAAAGATAAAGGAGTCTGTCCAAGGTGAACTCTTTGGACTTCCACGCGTGGAGACTTCGATGTCATTAATGATGGTTCCCCCTCCTGAACTCGGTAGTGTTTTATTATAAGACTACCTTGTGATCATGCTTGTCTTGGACAACATGTTCACATGTTTGTAGCAGAACCAGCTCATGTTTTGGAGCTTGCTATCGTAGTTCATCTCCCGAGAGTCCCGCAACGTCATCTCGTCGATTTGTGTTGCAAACTTTCATTTTCTTCCTAGACTCGATGAGTCTGGAATATCCTGACACCAACCAGATCTGAATCTCAGGCAGATATGAGGGTTTGGAACATTTCCCAAGAACTATAATATTGGTCCCTCGAAAACCGGTAAAGTGGATGTCGTGGCCAACACACCCAGCCGGAAGACCTGTTATTATAATATCTTGATTGAGGAAGTTGGCCACCTCCCCATAGGGATTTCGTAGGATTTACTCCCTAGTTGCCCCTATGGATTTTGAGATCCCGAAGTCCGACCTTTTACTTGATGTTCTAGATATCAAACCATATCTATGAATGGGTTACGCTAGCACATCAAGGAGAACATTAGAAGCGGAGTGCTAAATGTCTCTCGGTCGATCATCCAGATTTTGTTTCCTTGGCCTCGCAAGGTGAAATCTAAGAAGGTGTTATCTTCCTTTGCATCGGCATCTTCCACCGGTATTCATCATGGTAGTAAGTTGTGTTGCCAGAATCCTTGACACGGATATTGGTAAAACCTTGATGATTATGGAAATGCTCAAGTTCTTGAGAGCACGCACAAGCGCTACGTCTTATCATCGGCACTAGCTGGGATTGCCCCAGATTCTTCGGTTATGCTATAACCACTTCCAACAGTGAATTCACTCTTTATTGTTGGGTTCTTCCCCAGTTACCAGAATCATTCCCAGCATTTGCATTTTGTTCCCAGCTTGCACCGCCAATGTGCCATTCTACCACGGGTCTCTTCCATCTCCGGTGATAAGCAAATTCATCCATTACGTTGTCTTCAACAAGGTAATCCACATCATCCAAGTCCGAGTATGCCATTCTACCGACCCCCTCCAAATGATCGCTTGTGATTACCTTAGGCTGGTATAAAGAGTTCCAATGATCTCTGAATCAAAAGTAATTCTTTTTGCCACTTAAGATAATAATCTACGAATCACCCTCCTCCAGGATGTTTCGTCGTGGTATCATGGCAACTCAACTCCTCGCTACGTTGACAATCGTTTACCACCTTCTTAGGTGTGGAATTGTTGTCTACCTAGTGAACCTTCGTCATCCGTTTCTTTCCACCCCTCTTGATGTGTATCTCGTGTCTCAACCCGAGAGATGGTCCTATGTCTCATTCCGTGAGTTGTTCGATCTTCAAGAAGATCGACCCTTCTAGAGTCTCCTTCTTCCCTCCATGTCATGTTGGCAGGATTTCTCAGAACAAGACATCAAGACAATGATGGTAAATGAATCAACGTTCAACTGAAGTGCACCCTGGATCGTGAAGATTGTACTAGTTTGCGTTCCCCTTTCACCTTACCCTACGCTTGAATCTCGAGACGAGATTCTTGTTTAGTGGGGGTGAGTTGTCACATCCCTAGCTTCAGGATTTGCTCTAGGTTAACTTCATGTGTGATTCATGTCTATATTTTTGAAAACTTGAATTGAGGAATATTGGAAGCCTCAAAACCCTAAATAAAAGAGGGGCAAAAACCCTAGAAATCTCATTCATTGCTCCAAAAGGCTCTTCTTAAATGTTTGATAATTTTTGGTAAGGGTTCTGGTCCCAACCAAAATATTGAACATTTTTAAGGATTTATTTTTGGGACTTTGAATTTAAATCTTTAGCTATTTGAATTTGAGTTATATTCATATAATTAGAATATAATTTCAAATACCCCTGAAATATTTTATGAGCTTTTTGGAAAAGTCCATCTAGCAACATAAATTATTCAGAGGATATTTGGCACTGTTTTGAATTTGTTTAAATTTGAAAACAGTGGCAAAAGAATTAAATAAAAACAAAACAGAACAGAAAAATATAACACAGAAATTACCTGGACCTTACCTAGCAGCCACCCACAGCCCAACACTGTGCAGCCCACCTGCGCAGGCCCGGCCCACCTCCTCCCCTTGTCTTCTTCCTCCCCTCGCACCGAAGCAGCTCGGTGGCGAGCGCCGACGCTGCCTCGGCCACCTCCTGCTTCCTCTCGTCGCCCTGGACTCCGTCCGCAACGCCACGCAACCCCTGGCCCTTCTCACTCCCTCTGGACCGCTCCCCCTCCCCTGGCTCTCTCTTTCCCTCTCTTCCTGTGATCCCCGAACGCACCTGGGAGCGCCGCTCGCCGTAGCCATGACCGCGGCCACCCCCTCCCCTCTCCGACGTGCTCCCGAGCTCCTGCACCTCGTCGCCAACCCCCTCACCGAGCCACGTGACCGGAAGGGCCCCGAGCAGCCGCCATCGTCATCATTCCCAAGCTTCGGCCCGGCGCCGTTCTCTGTCGAATTCGGCCACTCCGGCGCGCCCCCGAGCCCACTGACCCTCCCTACAGCTCCGCGGTGAGCCTCTGTGCAGACCCCCTCTCTCTCCCCTCGTGTTTGCGATCCCTAGGCCATAGTTCCGTCGAGACCGAGACCTCACCGGCGCCGGACTTGTCGCCGTCGTCGTTTTGGTTCACCTCCGTTCAAACCGAGCACGCAGGCGTCCTCAGAGCACTCCCAGGAGTCCGTAGCACGCCCCAGCCCCTCCTGCCGTGCTCCCTAACGCCGACTCCGAGCTCACCCGAGCTCCGGCCGCCGCCTCGCTCGCCGTCGGCACCGATTCCGGCCGCCCCGAGTGCAACTGACTCCACCAGGAGCTTCGGCTCGTCCCCAGCTCCTCCAAGATGCCCTCCGCGGCCCATTTGGTCGCCGGAGTGGCCAAAACCACCCTCGCCGCCGCGCTAATGGTCGCCGCCGGCCAGAACTCCGGCGGGCTGACGTGGCTTAGTTAATTAGTCACTAACCCCCACCTACTGACGCTGACAAGTGGGCCCCAGGGCTTAGTCAAAGCTAACCAGCCCGGGTCAACGCGGGATTAGTCCCTGTGTCACTGACGTGTGGACCCCACACGTCAGGTTTGACCCGGGGCAGCCCTGTTGACTTGCTGATGCAAGCATGACGCAGTGCTGATGTCATAACTCATTTTCTGGATTTAAAATAAATCAGGAAATTCCAGAAAATTGTAAAAACTTCAATAAATCATAGAAAATTAACCGTAACTCCAAATTAAATAAATTATATATGAAAAATTATCAGAAAAATTCAAGGAATCCATCTGTACCATTTTCATGCATGTTAGAACAACTTATCACTACTGTTTAGGGCAAATGAAGTGAATGACATTTAAATAACCACATACGGAGTTTGAATTTGAATCTTGTATTCAAACCAACTTCATTTAATCTGGTTTTAGGTGCATTAGCCCAAAACACATTCATATTGCCATGTCATAGCATGCATCATATTGTGCATTGCATTGATCGTGTCTTTTCTGTATTTGCCGGTATTTGTCCCCTCTCGATAGACGTGTACCGATGATGTGATCGTTGACACTGATGAAGACTCAATGTTATCTTCAGAAGTGCCAGGCAAGCAAAACCCCCTTGTTCATTCCGATACAATCCTACTCTCTCGCTCCTGCTCTCTTTTAATGCATTAGGACAACACCGATTCATCTGTTACTTGCTGCGGTAGCTGAACCCCTTTATCCTCTGCATGACCTGTCATTGCCACAGTAAATAGATGAAACCCACTAGCATGAGTAGGAGTTGTTTGAGCCCTGTTGTGCCTACTCATTCATGTTTGTTTGTCATGCCTGCTACTGCTTAGAGTTGAGTCAGGTCTGATTCATCGGGGATGAATCAGAGGCGTGTGAACATGTCCTACTGTGTGTGAGCTAAGTGTGTGAACACGATTTGGTAAAGGTAGCGGTGAGAGGCCATGTAGGAGTACATGGTGGGTTGTCTCATTGTAGCCGTCCTCAGGAACTGAGTTCTGTGTTTGTGATCCATGATTCAGCTACTACCATACATTGGGCCCTGAAATATGACCCCGCTCGACTTCTTATTCACCCTTGTCCTCTGTCCAGGAGTTGCAAGTAGTTTCTGGTGTTTGTAGTATGCTGGAGGCCGTGGACAGCGCTGACCGTAGGGGTGGGCTGTGATGCGGTAGGCACGTGGCCGGGTAAACCGGGCGCCCGTTTGGTGTCACGGAACCCTGTTCACATCGTTTGGGGCTGTGAGCGAAACTCCGGCCGGATCTCCTCATGGATGGAACCCGAATAGGCGATAAACCTGGACTAGAGACTTGAGTGTTTAGGTAGGTCGTGGTCTACACCCACGTCGGCTTTCGCTTGAAGTCTGCCGAGCACATGTCGTGTGCAGACGCTAAGTGGTGGAAACATGTATGAAGAAGTACACCCCTGCAGGGTTATCATCATCTATTCGAATAGCCGTGTCCGCGGAAAAGGACTTCTGGGTTGCTTATATCAGTTCATAGACAAGTGAAAGTGGATACTCTAAAATACGCAAGATAAGCGTGAGTGCTATGGATGGCGTTCTCGTAGGGAGACGGGAGCGGATCCATAGTGGTGTATTGATATGGTGAATATGTGGACTCGTGTGCGCCACCTCAAAAGAGTTACTTGCAGTCGTAGTTCAGGATAGCCACCGAGTCAAAGCTGGCTTGCTGCAGTTAAACCCCACCATCCCCTTTGTTGATAATGAAGCATATGTAGTTAGTTCTGATGTAAGTCTTGCTGGGTACATTTGTACTCACGTTTGCCTATTTTATGTTTTTGCAGAGAGACTTCGGTCTCGCTAGTAGTTCCGCGTGGACTTCGACGTTTAGCTTGTTACCTCAGCTACGATCTTGTGCCCTCGGCAGGATCTGATAGATAGTCAGGCTTCTCAGCCTTTTTCATTTATAGATGTCTGTACTCAGACATGATAGCTTCCGCTTGTGCTTTGACTTGTATGCTCTGATTGTTGGGTCATGAGACCCATGTTTGTAATATCTCGCTCCTCGGAGCCTATTGAATAAATTACTTGAGTCATAGAGTCATGTTGTGATGCCATGTTGTATTTGCACATATCGAGCATATTGTGTGTATGTTATTGAAATGCTTGGTATGTGTGGGATCTGACTATCTAGTTGTTTATCTTTAGTAGCCTCTCTTACCGGGAAATGTCTCCTAGTGTTTCCACCGAGCCATGGTAGCTTGCTACTGCTCCGGAACACTTAGGCTGGCCGGCATGTGTCCTTCTTCGTTCCTGTGTCTGTCCCTTCGGGGAAATGTCACGCGATGAATACCAGAGTCCTGTTAGCCCGCTACAGCCCGGTTCACCGGAGTCCTGCTAGCCCAGTGCTACAGCCTGGATTCACTTGCTGATGACCGACACGTTCGATGCTGGGTCATGGATGCCTGTCCCTGTAAGTTTGTGCCACTTTGGGTTTACGACTAGCCATGTCAGCCCGGGCTCCTTATCATATGGATGCTAGCGACACTGTCATATACGTGTGCCAAAAGGCGCAAACGGTCCCGGGTAAAGGTAAGGCGACACCCGTGGGAATACCGTGCGTGAGGCCGCAAAGTGATATGAAGTGTTACATGCTAGATCTATGTGGCATCGAGTCGGGGTCCTGACACACATGCCACCCACCACCCTCAAAACTATACCCATCACTTGGCCATTCGCGGTCTGGGGGCTTGACATGGTTGGACCCCTTAAAGGGGGAACCCACAAGCGCAAATACTTATTGGTGATGGTGGACAAATTCACCAAATGGATAGAGGCCAAGCCGGTTAAAACGGGAGAATCCAGACCTGTGATAGACTTCGTATCCGGGGTAGTACACCGTTTTGGTGTCCCCCACAGCATCATCACTGATAACGGCACGAATTTCACGGCCGACGAGGTTAAACTCTGGTGCAAAAACATGGGCATCAAGCTCGACTACGCTTCGGTCTACCACCCTCAAACTAACGGTTAAGTGGAACGAGCAAATGGTCTAATCATGAGCGGCATTAAACCCAGATTAGTGCGGTCCGTAACGGAATCTAACACGCACTGGGTAGAGGAGCTCGACTCCGTACTCTGGGGGCTGCAGACCACGCCAAACCGCACTACTGGATTCACACCATTTTTTATGGTATACAGCGCCGAGGCAGTTTTGCCCGGCGATATAATTCATGACTCACCTCACGTGCGCATGTACGAAGAAAGAGAAGCCGAGTTGGATCGGCAGGACAGTTTGGACGCCTTAGAGGAGGAGCGCGACGTGGCAAAATCTCGAAGATATCAAAGCAGAGAAGTACGGGCGAAAACTTACAATGTTGGCGAGCTAGTTCTGCGCCTGCCGGAAAAGAAAAAGGACAAACTTAGGCCCAAGTGAGAAGGTCCCTTCATCATCTACCAAGTCCTTATCGGCGGTGCATACCGTCTACGCAACGCATCTAACAATCGACTCGAGCCAAACCATGGAACGCCGCCCGTCCCTGAAGATTCTAAGCCTAGCGCCGGACTCAGAGTTCGTCTCCTTCCTCCGTCCACCTTTCATATTTTTTCGCTGTCTTTGTTTTCCCTCCGTTTTCCTCCCTCTTTTAGTACAAGCTTCTTGAGGGCTGATCTGCTCTTTGTTCGCACTCACTCGATGTGCTACTCGCACTCGTTATACCTGGGGGCTTCTTTAACAGAAGCTTATTTATATGGGCTTCATGCCCAACACATGCGGCATACTTCCGCATGTACCTTTTACTCACCATTATATGCATCGATATGACTTAAGTTTTGGCCAAGCTGGGTTGCCTGGCTCCTGTGCTTACCCCTACATTCCCGTTTGTTCGGCTAGGAGGTAAAGGGAGCACCTCTGCGATTGTTACTGCCGGGTCAGCTGGATGTGTACCTCAGACTGGGTGAAGCCGAAGGCTAGCGTTCTTAAGGGAATATTCGGTCGGTGACCTGAAAGATGATTTATTACTTATTTATTTATCTGCCCCCAGATGATTGTTCTGCTCTTTTCGCAGTCCGGTCATGCACTTTAGGGCATGCCTCCCAGGGAAAGGAACCCCTAACGGAACTATTATCCCTGGAAGATGTTTCTTACTAACCATGTAATATAACATAGCTAGTTGGGCACTTGTCTGATAAAGCACTCATGACCCCTACGCCTTGTCTCCATGCATGCCCCGGTTTTTTTATAACCGTAAGGGTATTCGGACACACTCCGGACTGTTGGGTCCCGAGGTTGAAGCGAAAAGGTCCGCAAAGACAAACGATCTACAATCCGGCTAGAAGGCATTTTTCATGTCACTTTAAATTACATCGTCAAACTGACTGATTGTACTCCTCTTCAATCCCATCTAACAGGCTGTCTAATTTACAGTCCTGTTGGGAATATTTCGCGGCCAACTCTACTTGGCCGTACATCAGGCTCATAGGGATCTCCTTCCCATCGGGCCCCGCAGGCCCGACCTCGGCCATGTGGTATGGATCAGCCTTCGGGTACCGCGTCTTCACCATGGCCCAGGCCTCCCTGGCGCCTTGACGGTAGGCTGATATCTTCCACAGACGGAGACGCCGCCGTAGTCCCTGAAGCTTCTCAGCAAGCCCTCCAAGACCCTCGGGTAGGGAGACAGAAGGCTATAAGGCCTGAACAACGCCGCTCATCGCCTGCCGAACACGTTCGTGCAGTTGCAGCAGCTCGGGAAGAGGGTCTCCCGTGAAACCAGGCATCTCCTCCGCCGGACAACCCGTGAGCACCCCTACAGACACATTTCTGTCAATCGACTTTCTCGCCGAACTCTTCTTTTCAAAAGAGTTTGCTCAAGCACTTACTATAAATGCCGTGACGAAGTCGCCGATTCTCCTTTACGGAGTTAGACAGCTAGACCCGAACATCTTTTAGTTCTTCGCCCAGCTGGGTGTTGGCATCTTGGAGTTTGTTCCTCTCCTGCTGCACCCTCATAAGCACCTTCTCGCTGGCCTTTAGCTGGCGCAGCAGATGTTGCTTGTCCGGATCTAGTCCGGCACCCTCTGCAATATTATTGTCAGACTATACACACGCCGCACTTCATAAACTATTTCTCTTTTCAAAATAGGAATTACAAGAGGGGGTCTCTGTGGCTCCCCCGGCAGCGGCTACTGCGGCCTCAAGTTGGGCCTTGCATTCTTGAAGCTCTTGGGACAGGTGGGTATTCTTCTCTGTTAGATCCTGCATAACAAATGATCCTTAAATCAGTTAGTTTAACTATTTTAAGTCTCGGGGGCTACTGGCATATATAACTATTAAAATTCCTCACCCGTATGTCTTTCACATACTGCTCCGTGCCTCTGGTTAAACCATCTTGAGCAGCACGGAGGTGCGCGTCTCCCGCATTAAAGGCATTCAACGCCTCTGGGGAGAAACATGCGTCACGAAGAACTGTCCGACGGCGCCTATGATTCATGGCGCTCTGCACCTCAAACCTGGTGGCGGACAACCTGTCAGCATCCTTTGTTGGAGGAGCATCCGGCTTGCGCCTTGCGCTCGCCTCCCTCTCCGGACCAGGCGTTGGAGCTTGGCTGGCAGAGGCTTGGTTGGCAACCTCTCCGGACTCAGTCCGGCGAGCGCTCTTTCTCCTGGATGAATCACGAGCATTAATATACCTCCCAGGAGTCTTTCCCTTAAAGTAAAATGGTGCGCCATACCTTTGCGGCGATGTTTCGATTCGCGCCGCACTCCTCTTCCCCCTGCTGGGCCGCACTGACCTTGGTTGGTCGGTCTCCGCGGGCTCGGCTTCCCGCCGTAAAGGCACCTCCTGCGAAGCACCGTTGGTACACGGTGGTCAAAAATAAGCATTAAACAGGTAACGGTGTCAGGACTTCGGTCGTACTCACCTGGGAAGCCGGGGATAAACCGGGTTAGTCAGCCGTAATGGCGACTACAACATTGTCTATGCTGAGCTGGTGGAACACCCCGTCAATCAGTTCCACCGTTATGTCCGGATCCTCTTCGGCGGCTGGATCAAGGGATCTTCCCGGATCCTTGGGTTGTGGAGTCGGGCTTTCTACGCCCTCCCCATCCCGGCGCAGTTCCTGCGTCGAAATCATAAAGTAAGACACTTATCTTTGAAAGCACGGATCAGACATATAAACGTACGCTTACCCAGCTCCGAGGTTTATTCATGGAGAATCCTTTCAATGGACTCGTGCGGAGGAAGTCCTCCTTCTCCCCCTTGTACAAGCCGGATAGGATCTTCACCAGATCGGCGGCCGATCCCGGCCCCTTGCGGCCATGACGGGTGGCGTCATTCTCCCCGTTGAAATCCCACATGGGGTGGCCCCTATATTGGAGCGGATGCACCCCTCACATGATGCATATGGCCATGACTCTAGTCATGGTTAATCCGGAATGGGCCAGTAAACATATCCAGCCCATCAGATAGTGGACGCTCCTATCATCTTCCCGTTGAGGGCTCCGCGGGTGCCAACTCAGGCGTTTCTTCCATATAGAACCACTCCGAAGGCCAGTCTTCGGACGCCTTCTTCGGGGTTCCGGATAGATATCCGGTCCCGGCGATGCGCCATATTTCGGCTCCGCCCACTTGATATATCGACCCCTCGTGAGAACGGGGTACGAGGCAAAATAGTCTCTTCCACAGCGCAAAATAGGGCTCGATGCCCAAGAACAGCTCGCAAACAACTACAAAGCCCGCGATGTGCAAAATGGAGGCAGGTGTGAGGTGGTGAAGTTGGAGTCCGTAGAACTCCAGGAGCCCCCGAAGAAATGGATGTATGGGAAATCCAAGTCCCCTTATTAAGTAGGGGACTAAGCATACCCGCTCTCCTTTGGAGGGATTGGGGACGCTCTCCGCCTGCTTCCCACCCTTGTAGGTGGCCAGTCCAGCTCGAAGGAACCATAAAGGCTGGGGGAAGGTATCCCTCGGCTTGCAGCATCACTAACTCGCTATGCGGGACTGAGCATCTCCTCGAATCTCCTAGCTGAGGACTAGGAGCGCGGGAAGAGGAGCCGCGTCGACTATCCATGTTGGAATGGATTCTTGTCAGATGCGCTTCAATGAATACTTGCGAAAGGAGGATGGTATGATTTGGATCTGGATCCACGCCTCTCTTATAGGCGGCTTATTCATGCAGCTAGGGGGGTAAAACATAAAAATACCCTGGCTTTTCGCATTCATACAACACGTGGAAGAGGTCCATTATTGGACGTGGAAGCCAAGGAGCACAACATTTATGAAGAAACCAGACACTATTCGGCTAACACATGGAACTTGGAGGAGAACCCGCCTTGCAATGCCGAAGACAACATGCGCGCCGTACTCATCGTCATTGAAGCCTGGTTCAGGGGATACTAAGGGAGTCCTGGACTAGGGGGTGTCCGGATAGCCGAACGATCATCATCGGCCGGACTCCAAGACTATGAAGATACAAGATTGAAGACTTCGTCCCGTGTCCGGATGAGACTTTCCTTGGCGTGGAAGGCAAGCTTGGCGATACGGATATGTAGATCTCCTACCATTGTAACCGACTCTGTGTAACCCTAGCCCTCTCCGGTGTCTATATAAACCGGATGGCTATAGTCCGTAGGACGAACAACAATCATACCATAGGCTACCTTCTAGGGTTTAGCCTCCCTGATCTCGTGGTAGATCTACTCTTGTAATACCCACATCATCAATATCAATGAAGCAAGACGTAGGGTTTTACCTCCATCAAGAGGGCCCGAACCTGGGTAAAACATCGTGTCCCTTGTCTCCTGTTACCATCCGCCTAGAAGCACAGTTCGGGACCCCCTACCCGAGATCCGCCGGTTTTGACACCGACAACCCCCCTCCCCACCCCCTGCTAGGCCTCGCGCTAACACATGCAGTGCGCTTCGTTGACAGGCGTAGTGCGGACATTCTATTTTTCCATCAAATGGGACGCACGCAACCCCAGAGCCACACCCCTAAGATAGACAGGGGCGATGGGGTGTGACGAACTCGCCTCCGCATGCGGCGCCGTGGCACGCCGCGTCGCCTCCTGCTCCGGCTCGTTCCAGGCTCGGCCTCGCAGGGGGTTGGGGAGGGAGGGTCATGACCCCCCCTCCCCACCCCCTGCTCGGCGTCGCGCTAACGCATGAAGTGCGCTTGGTTGACAGGTGCAGTGCGGACATTCTGTTTTTCCAGCAAATGGGACGCACGCAACCCAGAGCCACACCCCAAAGATAGACAGGGGCGACGGGGTGTGACGGACTCGCCTCCGCATATGGCGGTGCAGCACGCCACATCACCGCCTGCTCCAGCTCATTCCAGGCTCGGCCTCACAAGGGGATGGGGAGGGGGGTCACGACCCCCCTCCCCACCCCTTACTCGGCCTCGCGCTAACCCGTGCAGTGCGATTGGTTGACAGGCACAGTGCGGACATTCTGTTTTTCCAGCAAATGGGACGCACGCAACCCCAGAGCCACACCCATAAGATAGACAAGGGGCGACGGGGTGTGACGGAATCGCCTCCGCATGCGGCGCCGCGACACACCGCGTCGCCGCCTGCTCCGGCTCATTCCAGGATCGGCCTCGCAGGGGGATGGGGAGGGAGGGTGAAGGCCCCCCTCCCCACCCCCTGCTCAACCTCGCGCTAACGCAGCAGTCCGCTTGGTTGATAGGCACAGTGCGGACATTCTATTTTTACATCAAATGGGACGCATGCAACCCCAGAGCCACACCCCTAAGATAGACAGGGGCGATGGGGTGTGACGGACTTGCCTCCGCATGCGGCGCCGCGGCACGCCGCGTCGCTGCCTGCTTCGGCTCGTTCCAGGCTCGGCCTCGCAGGGGGATGGGGAGGGGGGTCACGACCCCCCTTCCCCGCCCCTTGCTCGGCCTCGCGCTAACGCATGTAGTGCGCTTGGTTGACAGGCGCAGTGCGGACATTCTGTTTTTCCATCAAATGGGACGCATGCAACCCCAGAGCCACACGCCTAAGATAGACAGGGGCGACGGGGTATGGAGGACTCGCCTCCGCATGCGGCGCCGTGGCACGCCGCGTCGCCGCCTGCTCCGGCTCGTTCCAGGCTCGGCCTCGTAGGGGGATGAGGACGGGGGGTCACGACCCCACCTCCCCACCCCCTGCTCGGCCTCGCGCTAATGCATGTAGTGCGCTTGGTTGACAGGCACAGTGTGGACATTCTGTTTTTCCATCAAATGGGATGCACGCAAACCGAGAGACACACCCCAAATATAGACAGGGGGCAACGGGGTGTGACGGACTCGCCTCCGCATGCGGTGCCGCAGCACGCCGCTTCGCCGCCTGCTCCGGCTCGTTCCAGGCTCGGCCTCACAGGGGTATGGGGAGGGGGGTCACGACCCCCTCTCCCCACCCCCTGCTCGGCCTCGCGCTAACCCGCGCAGTGCGCTTGGTGGACAAGCACAGTGCGGACATTCTGTTTTCCATCAAAATGGACGCACGCAACCCCAGAGCCACACCCCTAAGATAGACAGTGGGCGGCGGGGTGTGACGGACTCGCCTCCGCATGCGGCGCCGCGGCACACCACGTCACCGCCTGCTCCTACTCATTCCAGGATCGGCCTCGCAGGGGGATGGGGAGGTGGACAAGGCCCCCCTCCCCACCCCCTGCTCGGCCTCGCGCTAACGCAGCAGTGCAGACATTCTGTTTTTCCATTAAATGGGACGCACGCAAACCCAAAGCCACACCCCTATGATAGACAGGGGCGACGGGGTGTGACGGACTCGCCTCTGCATGCGGCGTTGCGACACGCCACGTCGCCGCCTGCTCAGGCTTGTTCCAGGCTCGGCCTCGTAGGGGGATGGGGAGGGGGCACGACCCCCTAACCCCACCCCCTACTCGGCCTCGCGCTAACGCACGCAGTGCGATTGGTTGACAGGCGCAGTGCGGACATTCTGTTTTTCCATCAAATGGGACGCATGCAACCCCTAAACCACACCCCTAAGATAGACAGGGGCGACGGGGTGTGGCGGACTCGCCTCCGCAGGCGGCACCGTGGCACGCCGCGTCGCCGCCTTCTCCGGCTCGTTCCAGGCTCGGCCTCGCAGGGGGATGAGGTCGGGGAGTCACGACCCCCCCCCCCATCCCCACCCCCTGCTCGGCCTCGCACAAACGCATGCAGTGCGCTTGGTTGACAGGGGTAGTGCGGACATTCTATTTTTCCATCAAATGGGATGCACGCAAACCGAGAGCCACACCCCAAAGATAGACTGGGGGCGACGGGGTGTGACGGAGTCGCCTCCGCATGCGGTGCCGTGGCATGCCGCGTCCCCGCCTGCTCCGGCTCGTTCCAGGCTCGGCCTCGCAGGGGGATGGCCAGGGGGGTCACGACCCCTCCTCCCCAACCAATGTCGGCCTCGCGCTAACGCACAGTGCGCTTGGTTGGTGGGCGCAGTGCGGATATTCTGTTTTTCCATCAAATGGGACGCACGCAAGCCCAAAGCCACACCCGTAAGATAGACAGGGGTCGACGGGGTGTGACAGACTCGCCTCCGCATGCGGCGTCGCGGCACGCCACGTCGCCGCCTGCTCCGGCTTGTTCCAGGCTCGGCCTCGTAGGGGGATGGGGAGGGGGGCATGACCCCCTATCCCCACCCCCTACTCGGCCTCGCGCTAACGCACGCAGTGCGATTGGTTGACAGGCCTAGTGCGGACATTCTGTTTTTCCATCAAATGGAACGCATGCAACCCCAGAGCCACACCCCTAATATAGACAGGGGCGACGGGGTGTGACGGACTCGCCTCTGCAGGCGGCACTGCGGCACGCCGCGTCGCCGCTTGCTCCGGCTCGTTCCAGGCTCGGCCTCGCAGGGGGATGAGGTCGGGGAGTCATGACCCCCCTCCCCACCCCTGCTCGGCCTCGCGCTAACGCATGCAGTGCGCTTGGTTGACAGGCGCAGTGCGAACATTCTGTTTTTCCATCAAATGGGACGCACGCAAACCGAGAGCCACACCCCAAAGATAGACAGGGGACGACGGGGTGTGACGGACTCGCCTCCGCAGGCGGCACTATGGCACGCCGCGTCGCCGCCTGCTCCGGCTCGTTCCAGGCTCGGCCTAGCAGGGGGATGAGGTCGGGGAGTCATGACCCCCTCCCCACCCCTGCTCGGCCTCGCGCTAACGCATGCGGTGCGCTTGGTTGACAGGCGCAGTGCGAACATTCTGTTTTTCCATCAAATGGGACGCACGCAAACCGAGAGCCACACCCCAAAGATAGACAGGGGACGACGGGGTGTGACGGACTCGCCTCCGCATGCGGTGCCGCGGCACGCCGCGTCGCCGCCTGCTCCGGCTTGTTCCAGGCTCGGCCTCGTAGGGGGATGGGGAGGGGGGCATGACCCCCTATCCCCACCCCCTACTCGGCCTCGCGCTGACGCACGCAGTGCGATTGGTTGACAGGCCTAGTGCGGACATTCTGTTTTTCCATCAAATGGGACGCAAGCAACCCCAGAGCCACACCCATAAGATAGACAAGGGGCGACGGGGTGTGATGGAATCGCCTCCGCATGCGGCGCCGCGACACACCGCGTCGCCGCCTGCTCCGGCTCATTCCAGGCTCGGCCTCGCAGGGGGATGGGGAGGGAGGGTGAAGGCCCCCCTACCCACCCCCTGCTCAGCCTCGCGCTAACGCAGCAGTCCGCTTGGTTGATAGGCACAGTCCGGACATTCTATTTTTCCATCAAATGGGACGCACATAAACCCAGAGCCACACCCCTAAGATAGACAGGGGGCGACGGGGTGTGACGGACTCGCCTCCGCATGCGGCGCCGCGGCACGCCATGTCGCCGCCTGCTCCGGCTTGTTCTAGGCTCGGCCTCATAGGAAGATGGGGATGGGGGCACGACCCCCTATCCCCACCCCAAGCTCGGCCTCGCGCTAACGCACGCAGTGCGCTTGGTTGACAGGCGCAGTGCGGACATTCTATTTTTCCATTAAATGGGCGCATGCAACCCCAGAGCCACACCTCTAAGATAGACAGGGGCGATGGGGTGTGACGGACTTGCCTCCGCATGCGGCGCCGCGGCACGTCGCGTCGCTTCCTGCTTCGGCTCGTTCCAGGATCGGCCTCGCAGGGGGATGGGGAGGGGGGTCAAGACCCCCCTTCCCCGCCCCCTGATCGGCCTCGCGCTAACGCATGAAGTGCGCTTGGTTGACAGGCGCAGTGCGGACATTCTGTTTTTCCATCAAATGGGACGCATGCAACCCCAGGGCCAAACCCCTAAGATAGACAGGGGCGACGGGGTGTGGAGGACTCGCCTCCGCATGCGGCGCCGCGGCACGCTCGTCGCCGCCTGCTCCGGCTCGTTCCAGGCTCGGCCTCGTAGGGGGATGAGGACGGGGGGTCACGACCCCACCTCCCCACCCCTTGCTCGGCCTCGCGCTAACGCATGTAGTGCGCTTGGTTGACAGGCATAGTGCGGACATTCTGTTTTTCCATCAAATGGGATGAACGCAAACCGAGAGCCACACCCCAAAGATAGACAGGGGGCGACGGGGTGTGACAGACTCGCCTCCGCATGTGGCGCCGCAGCACGCCGCTTCGCCGCCTGCTCCGGCTCGTTCCAGGTTCGGCCTCACAGGGGTATGGGGAGGGGGGTCACGACCCCCCCTCCCACCCCATGCTCGGCCTCGCGCTAACGCCCAGTGCGCTTGGTTGACAGGCGCAGTGCGGACATTCTGTTTTTCCATCAAATGGGACGCATGCAACCCCAGAGCCACACCCCTAAGATAGACAGGGGCGACGGGGTGTGGAGGACTCGCCTCCGCATGCGGCGCCGCGCCACGCTCGTCGCCGCCTGCTCCGGCTCGTTCCAGGCTCGGCCTCGTAGGGGGATGAGGACGGGGGGTCACGACCCCACCTCCCCACCCCTTGCTCGGCCTCGCGCTAACGCATGTAGTGCGCTTGGTTGACAGGCACAGTGCGGACATTCTGTTTTTCCATCAAATGGGATGAACGCAAACCGAGAGCCACACCCCGAAGATAGACAGGGGGCGACGGGGTGTGACAGACTCGCCTCCGCATGCGCCGCCGCAGCATGCCGCTTCACCGCATGCTCCGGCTCATTCCAGGCTCGTCCTCACAGGGGTATGGGGAGGGGGGTCACGACCCCCCCTCCCCACCCCATGCTCGGCCTCGCGCTAACGCACAGTGCGCTTGGTTGACACGCGCAGTGCGGACATTCTGTTTTTCCATCAAATGGGACGCACGCAAACCCAGAGCCACACCCTTAAGATAGACAGGGGCGACGGGCTGTGACGGACTCGCCTCCGCATGCGGCGGCGCGGCACGCCGCATCGCCGCCTGCTCCGGCTCGTTCCAGGCTCGGCCTCGCAGTGGGATGGGGAGCGGGTCACGACCCCCCCTCCCCACCCCCTGCTCGGCCTCGCGCTAACCCGCGCAGTGCGCTTGGTGGACAGGCACAATGCGGACATTCTGTTTTCCATCAAAAGGGACGCACGCAACCCCAGAGCCACACCCATAAGATAGACAGGGGCGACGGGGTGTGATGGACTCGCCTCCGCATGCCGCGCCGCGGCACGCTGCGTCCCCGCCTGCTCTGGCTCGTTCCAGGCTCGGCCTTGCAGGGGGATGGGGAGTGGCGTCACGACCCACCTTCCCCACCCCCTGCTCGGCCTCGCGCTAACGCACGTGGTGCGCTTCGTTGACAGGCGCAGTGCGGACATTCTATTTTTCCATCAAATGGGACACACGCAACCCCAGAGCCACACCCCTAAGGTAGACAGGGGGCGACGGGGTGTGACGGACTCGCCTCCGCATGCGGCGCCGCCTGCTCCGGCTCGTTCCAGGCTCGGCCTCGCAGGGAGATGAGGATGGCGGGTCACGACCCCCCCCCCCTACCCACCCCCTACTCGGCCTCGCGCTAATGCATGCAGTGCGCTTGGTTGACAGGCGCAGTGCGTACATTCTGTTTTTCCATCAAATGGGACGCACGCAAACAGAGAGCCACACCCCAAAGATAGACAGGGGGCGACGGGGTGTGACGGACTTGCCTCCGCATGCGGCGCCACGGCACGCCGCGTCGCAGCCTTCTCCGGCTCGTTCCAGGCTCGGCCTCGCAGGGAATGGGAAGGGGGGTCACGACCCCCCCTCCCCACCCCATGCTTGGCCTCGCGCTAACGCAAAGTGCACTTGGTTGACAGGCGCAGTGCAGACATTCTGTTTTTCCATCAAATGGGACGCACACGAACCCGGAGCCACCCCCTTAATATAGACAGGGGGTGACGGGGTGTGACGGACTCGCCTCCGTATGCGCCGGCGTGGCACGCCTTGTCGCTGCCTGCTCCAGCTCGTTCCAGGATCGGCCTCGCAAGGGGATGGGGAGGGGGCTCACGACCCCCCCCCTCCCCGCCCCCTGCACGGCCTCGCGCTAACGCGCGCAGTGCGCTTGGTTGACAGGCACAGTGCGGACATTCTGTTTTTCCATCAAATGGGATGCACGCAACCCCAGAGCTACACCCCTAAGATAGACAGGGGGCGACGGGGTGTGACGGACTCGCCTCCGCATGCGGCGCCGCGGCACACCACGTCGCCACCTGCTCCTACTCATTCCAGGATCGGCCTCGCAGGGGGATGGGGAGGGGGGTCAAGGCCCCCCTCCCCACCCCCTGCTCGGCCTCGCGCTAACGCAGCAGTGCGCTTGGTTGATAGGCGCAGTGCGGACATTCTGTTTTTCCATCAAATGGGACGCACGCAAACCCAAAGCCACACCCCTATGATAGACAGGGGCGACGGGGTGTGGCGGACTCGCCTCCGCATGGGGAGTTGCGACACGCCACGTCGCCGCCTGCTCCGGCTTGTTCCAGGCTCGGCCTCGTAGGGGGATGGGGAGGGGGCACGACCCCCTATCCCCACCCCCTACTCGGCCTCGCGCTAACGCACGCTGTGCGATTGGTTGACAGGCGCAGTGCGGACATTCTGTTTTTCCATCAAACGGGACGCATGCAACCCCTGAGCCACACCCCTAAGATAGACAGGGGCGACGGGGTCTGGCGGACTCGCCTCCGCAGGCGGCACCGCGGCACGCCGCGTCGCCGCCTTCTCCGGCTCGTTCCAGGCTCGGCCTCGCAGGGGGATGAGGTCGGGGAGTCACGACCCCCCCCCCTCCCCACCCCCTGCTCGGCCTCGCACTAACGCATGCAGTGCGCTTGGTTGACAGGCGCAGTGCGGACATTCTATTTTTCCATCAAATGGGATGCACGCAAACCGAGAGCCACACCCCAAAGATAGACAGGGGGCGACGGGGTGTGACGGAGTCGCCTCCGCATGGGGTGCCGCGGCACGCCGCGTCCCCGCCTGCTCCGGCTCGTTCCAGGCTCGGCCTCGCAGGGGGATGGCCAGGAGGGTCACGACCCCTCCTCCCCACCCAATGCTCGGCCTCGCGCTAACGCACAGTGCGCTTGGTTGGCGGGCGCAGTGCGGACATTCTGTTTTTCCATCAAATGGGACGCACGCAACCCCAGAGCCACACCCCTAAGATAGACAGGGGGCGACGGGGTGTGACGAACTCGCCTCCGCATGCGGCGTCGCGACACGCCACGTCGCCGCCTGCTCCGGCTTGTTCCAGGCTCGGCCTCGTAGGGGGATGGGGAGGGGGGCACGACCCCCTATCCCCACCCCCTACTCGGCCTTGCGCTAACGCGCGCAGTGCGATTGGTTGATAGGCGCAGTGCGGACATTCTGTTTTCCCATCAAATGGGACGCATGCAACCCCAGAGCCACACCCCTAAGATAGACAGGGGCGAAGGGGTGTGACGGACTCGCCTCTGCAGGCGGCACTGCGGCACGCCGCGTCGCCGCCTGCTCCGGCTCGTTCCAGGCTCGGCCTCGCAGGGGGATGAGGTCGGGGAGTCACGCCCCCCCCCCTCCCCACCCCTGCTCGGCCTCGCGCTAACACATGCAGTGCGCTTGGTTGACAGGCGCAGTGCGGACATTCTGTTTTTCCATCAAATGGGACGCACGCAAACCGAGAGCCACGCACAAAGATAGACAGGGGGCGACGGGGTGTGACGGACTTGCCTCCGCATGCGGTGCCGCGGCACGCCGCGTCGCCGCCTGCTCCGGCTTGTTCCAGGCTCGGCCTCGTAGGAGGATGAGGTCGCGGAGTCACGACCCCCCTCCCCACCCCCTGCTCGGCCTCGCACTAACGCACGCAGTGCACTTGGTTGACAGGCGCAGTGCAGACATTCTGTTTTTCCATCAAATGGGACGCATGCAACCCCTGAGCCACACCCCTAAGATAGACAGGGGCGACGGGGTGTGGCGGACTCGCCTCCGCAGGCGGCACCGCGGCACGCCGCGTCGCCGCCTTCTCCGGCTCGTTCCAGGCTCGGCCTCGCAGGGGGATGAGGTCGGGGAGTCACGACCCCCCCCTCCCCACCCCCTGCTCGGCCTCGCACTAACGCATGCAGTGCGCTTGGTTGACAGGCGCAGTGTGGACATTCTATTTTTCCATCAAATGGGATGCACGCAAACCGAGAGCCACACCCCAAAGATAGACAGGGGGCGACGGGGTGTGACGGAGTCGCCTCCGCATGGGGTGCCGCGGCACGCCGCGTCCCCGCCTGCTCCGACTCGTTCCAGGCTCGGCCTCGCAGGGGGATGGCCAGGGGGGTCACGACCCCTCCTCCCCACCCAATGCTCGGCCTCGCGCTAACGCACAGTGCGCTTGGTTGGCGGGCGCAGTGCGGACATTCTGTTTTTCCATCAAATGGGACGCACGCAACCCCAGAGCCACACCCCTAAGATAGACAGGGGGCGACGGGGTGTGACGGACTCGCCTCCGCATGCGGCGTCGCGACACGCCACGTCGCCGCCTGCTCCGGCTTGTTCCAGGCTCGGCCTCGTAGGGGGATGGGGAGGGGGGCACGACCACCTATCCCCACCCCCTACTCGGCCTTGCGCTAACGCGCGCAGTGCGATTGGTTGACAGGCGTAGTGCGGACATTCTGTTTTTCCATCAAATGGGACGCATGCAACCCCAGAGTCACACCCCTAAGATAGACAGGGGCGACGGGGTGTGACGGACTCGCCTCTGCAGGCGGCACGCCGCGTCGCCGCCTGCTCCGGCTCGTTCCAGGCTCGGCCTCGCAGGGGGATGAGGTCGGGGAGTCACGCCCCCCCTCCCCACCCCTGCTCGGCCTCGCGCTAACACATGCAGTGCGCTTGGTTGACAGGCGCAGTGCGGACATTCTGTTTTTCCATCAAATGGGACGCACGCAAACCGAGAGCCACGCCCCAAAGATAGACAGGGGGCGATGGGGTGTGACGGACTTGCCTCCGCATGCGGTGCCGCGGCACGCCGCGTCGCCGCCTGCTCCGGCTTGTTCCAGGCTCGGCCTCGCAGGAGGATGAGGTCGCGGAGTCATGACCCCCCCTCCCCACCCCCTGCTCGGCCTCGCACTAACGCACGCAGTGCACTTGGTTGACAGGCGCAGTGCAGACATTCTGTTTTTCCATCAAATGGGACACACACGAACTTGGAGCCACACCCTTAAGATAGACAGGGGGTGACGGTGTGTGACGGACTCGCCTCCGTATGCGCCGGCGTGGCATGCCTTGTCGCTGCTTGCTCCAGCTAGTTCAAGGCTCGGCCTCGCAAGGGGATGGGGAGGGGGCTCACGACCCCCCCCCCCTCCCCACCCCCTGCTCGGCCTCGTGCTAACGCGCGCAGTGCGCTTGGTTGACAGGCGCAGTGCGGACATTCTTTTTTCCATCAAATGGGATGCACGCAACCCCAGAGCCACACCCCTAAGATAGACAGGGGGCGGCGGGGTGTGACGGACTCGGCTCCGCATGTGGCGCCGCAGCACACCACGTCGCCGCCTGCTCCGGCTCATTCCAGGATCGGCCTCATAGGGGGATGGGGAGGGGGGTCAAGGCCCCCCTCCCCACCCCCTGCTCGGCTTGCGCTAACGCAGCAGTGCGCTTGGTTGATAGGCGCAGTGCGGACATTCTATTTTTCCATCAAATGGGACACACGCAAACCCAGAGCCACACCCCTATGATAGATAGGGGGCGACGGGGTGTGACGGACTCGCCTCCGCATGCGGCGGCACGGCACGCCTTGTCGCTGCCTGCTCCGGCTCGTTCTAGGCTCGGCCTCGAAAGGGGATGGGGAGGGGGCTCATGACCCCCCCTCCCCACCCCCTGCTCGGCCTCACGCTAATGCGCGCAGTGCGCTTGGTTGACAGGCGCAGTGCGGACATTCTGTTTTTCCATCAAATGGGACGCACGCAACCCCAGAGCCACACCCCTAAGATAGACAGGGGCGACGGGGTGTGACGGACTCGCCTCCGCATGCGGCGCCGCGGCACACCACGTCGCCGCCTGCTCCGGCTCATTCCAGGATCGGCCTCACAGGGGGATGGGGAGGGGGTCAAGGCCCCCCTCCCGACCCCCTGCTCGGCCTCGCGCTAACGCAGCAGTGCGCTTGGTTGATAGGCGCAGTGTGGACATTCTGTTTTTCCATCAAATGGGACGCACGCAAACCCAGAGCCACACCCCTATGATAGACAGGGGGCGACGGGGTGTGACGAAGTCACCTCCGCATGCGGCGTCGTGACATGCCACGTCGCCGCCTGCTCCGGCTTGTTCCAGGCTCGGCCTTGTAGGGGGATGGGGAGGGGGGCACGACCCCCTATCCCCACCCCCTACTCGGCCTCGCGCTAACACACGCTGTGCGATTGGTCAACAAGCGCAGTGCGGACATTCTGTTTTTCCATCAAATGGGATGCATGCACCCCGAGAGCCACACCCCTAAGATAGACAGGGCGACGGGGTGTGACGGACTCGCCTCCGCAGGCGGCACCGCGGCACGGCGCGTCGCCGCCTGCTCCGGCTCGTTCCAGGCTCGGCCTCGCAGGGGGATGGCCAAGGGGGTCACGACCCCCACTTCCCCACCCCCTGCTCGGCCTCGCGCTAACGCATGCAGTGCACTTGGTTGACAGGCGCAGTGCAGACATTCTGTTTTTCCATCAAATGGGACACACACGAACCCGGAGCCAAACCCTTAAGATAGGCAGGGGGTGACGGTGTGTGACGGACTCGCCTCCGTATGCGCCGGCGTGGCACGCCTTGTCGCTGCCTGCTCCAGCTCGTTCAAGGCTCGGCCTCGCAAGGGGATGGGGAGGGGGCTCACGACTCCCCCCCCCCTCCCCACCCCTGCTCGGCCTCGTGCTAACGCGTGCAGTGCGCTTGGTTGACAGGCGCAGTGCGGACATTCTGTTTTTCCATCAAATGGGATGCACGCAACCCCAGAGCCACACCCCTAAGATAGACAGGGGGCGACGGGGTGTGACGGACTCGCCTCCGCATGCGGCGCCGCGGCACACCACGTCGCCGCCTGCTCCGGCTCATTCTAGGATCGGCCTCACAGGGGGATGGGGAGGGGGGTCAAGGCCCCCCTCCCCACCCCCTGCTCGGCTCGCGCTAACGCAGCAGTGCGCTTGGTTGATAGGCGCAGTGCGGACATTCTATTTTTCCATCAAATGGGACACACGCAAACCCAGAGCCACACCCCTATGATAGATAGGGGGCGACGGGGTGTGACGGACTCGCCTCCGCATGCGGCGGCACGGCACGCCTTGTCGCTGCCTGCTCCGGCTTGTTCCAGGCTCGACCTCGCAAGGGGATGGGGAGGGGGCTCATGACCCCCCTCCCCACCCCCTGCTCGGCCTCACGCTAATGCGCGCAGTGCGCTTGGTTGACAGGCGCAGTGCGGACATTCTGTTTTTCCATCAAATTGGACGCACGCAACCCCAGAGCCACACCCCTAAGATAGACAGGGGCGACGGGGTGTGACGGACTCGCCTCCGCATGCGGCGCCGCGGCACACCACGTCGCCGCCTGCTCCGGCTCATTCCAGGATCGGCCTCGCAGGGGGATGGGGAGGGGGTCAAGGCCCCCCTCCCCATCCCCTGCTCGGCCTCGCGCTAACGCAGCAGTGCGCTTGGTTGATAGGCGCAGTGCGGACATTCTGTTTTTCCATCAAATGGGACGCACGCAAACCCAGAGCCACACCCCTATGATAGACAGGGGGCGACGGGGTGTGACGAAGCCACCTCCGCATGCTCCGACTTGTTCCAGGCTCGGCCTTATAGGGGGGTGGGGAGGGGGGCACGACCGCCTATCCCCACCCCCTACTCGGCCTCGCGCTAACGCACGCTGTGCGATTGGTCAACAAGCGCAGTGCAGACATTCTGTTTTTCCATCAAATGGGATGCATGCAACCCCAGAGCCACACCCCTAAGATAGACAGGGCGACGGGGTGTGACGGACTCGCCTCCGCAGGCGGCACCGCGGCACGCCGCGTCGCCGCCTGCTCCGGCTCGTTCCAGGCTCGGCCTCGCAGGGGGATGAGGTCGGGGAGTCACGACCCCCACCTCCCCACCCCCTGCTCGGCCTCGCGCTAACGCACGCAGTGCGCTTGGTTGACAGGCACAGTGCGGACATTCTGTTTTTCCATCAAATGAGATGCACGCAAACAGAGAGCCACACCACAAATATAGATAGGGGGCGACGGGGTGTGACGGACTGGCCTCCGCATGCGGTGCCGCGGCACGCCGCGTCCCCGCCTGCTCCGGCTCGTTCCAGGCTCGGCCTCGTAGGGGGATGGGCAGGGGGTCACGACCCCTCCTCCCCACCCAATGCTCGGCCTCGCGCTAACGCACAGTGCGCTTGGTTGGCGGGCGCAGTGTGGACATTCTGTTTTTCCATCAAATGGGACGCACGCAACCCCAAAGCCACACCCCTAAGATAGACAGGGGGCGACGAGGTGTGACGGACTCGCCTCCGCATGCGGAGTCGCGACACGCAACATCGCCGCCTGCTCCGGCTTGTTCCAGGCTTGGCCTTGTAGGGGGATGGGGAGGAGTGCACGACCCCCTATCCCCACCCCCTACTCGGCCTCGCGCTAGCGCATGCTGTGCGATTGGTTGACAGGAGCAGTGCGGACATTCTGTTTTTCCATCAAATGGGACGCATGCAACCCCAGAGCCACACCCCTAAGATAGACAGGGGCGACGGGGTGTGACGGACTCGCCTCCAAAGGCGGCACCGCGGCACGCCGCGTCGCCGCCTGCTCCGGCTCGTTCCAGGCTCGGCCTCGCAGGGGGATGAGGTTGGGGAGTCACGACCCCCCCCTCTCCCCACCCCCTGCTCGGCCTCGCGCTAACGCACGCAGTGCGCTTGGTTGACAGGCGCAGTGCAGACATTTTGTTTTTCCATCAAATGGGACGCACGCAAACCCAGAGCCACACCCCAAAGATAGACAGGGGGCGATGGGGTGTGACGGACTCGCCTCCGCATGCGGCGTCGCGACACGCCACATCACCGCCTGCTCCGGCTTGTTCCAGGCTCGGCCTCGTAGGGGGATGGGGAGGGGGGCACGACCCCCTATCCCCACCCCCTACTCGGCCTCGCGCTAACACACGCTGTGCGATTGGTTGACAGGCGCAGTGCAGACATTCTATTTTTCCATCAAATGGGATGCATGCAACCCCAGAGCCACACCCCTAAGATAAACAGGGGCGACGGGGTGTGACGGAATAGCCTCCGCATGCGGTGCCACGGCACGCCGCATCGCCGCCTGCTTCGGCTCGTTCCAGGCTCGGCCTCGCAGGCGGATGGGGAGGGGGGTCACGACCCCCCTTCCCCACCCCCTGCTCGGCCTCGCGCTAACGCACGCGGTGCGCTTGGTTGACAGGCACAGTGCGGACATTCTATTTTTCCATCAAATGGGATGCACGCAAATCGAGAGCCACGCCCCAAAGATAGACAGGGGGCGACGGGGTGTGACGGACTTGCCTCCGCATGCGGTGCCGCGGCACGCCGCGTCGCCGCCTGCTCCGGCTTGTTCCAGGCTCGTCCTCACAGGAGGATGAGGTCGGGGAGTCACGACCCCCCCTCCCCACCCCCTGCTCGGCCTCGCGCTAACGCACGCAGTGCACTTGGTTGACAGGCGCAGTGCAGACATTCTGTTTTTCCATTAAATGGGACACACACGAACCCGGAGCCATACCCTTAAGATAGACAGGGGGTGACGGTGTGTGACGGACTCGCCTCCGTATGCGCCGGCGTGGCACGCCTTGTCGCTGCCTGCTCCAGCTCGTTCAAGGCTCGGCCTCGCAAGGGGATGGGGAGGGGGCTCACGACCCCCCCTCCCCACCCCTGCTCGGCCTCGTGCTAACGCGCGCAGTGCGCTTGGTTGACAGGTGCAGTGCAGACATTCTGTTTTTCCATCAAATGGGATGCACGCAACCCCAGAGCCACACCCCTAAGATAGACAGGGGGCGACGGGGTGTGACGGACTCGCCTCCGCATGCGTCGCCGCGGCACACCACGTCGCCGCCTAATCCGGCTCATTCCAGGATCGGCCTCACAGGGGGATGGGGAGGGGGGTCAAGGCCCCCCTCCCCACCCCCTGCTCAGCTCGCGCTAGGTTGACAGGCGCAGTGCGGACATTCTGTTTTTCCATCAAATGGGATGCATGCAACCCCAGAGCCACACCCCTAAGATAAACAGAGGCGACGGGGTGTGACGGAATAGCCTCCGCATGCGGTGCCACGGCACGCCGCGTCGCCGCCTGCTCCGGCTCGTTCCAGGCTCGGCCTCGCAGGCGGATGGGGAGGGGGGTCACGACCCCCCTTCCCCACCCCCTGCTCGGCCTCGCGCTAACGCATGCGGTGCGCTTGGTTGACAGGCGCAGTGCGGACATTCTATTTTTCCATCAAATGGGACGCACGCAACCCCAGAGCCACACACATAAGATAGACAAGGGGCGACGGGGTGTGACGGTCTCGCCTCCGCATGCGGAGCCACAACACACCACGTCGCCGCCTGCTCCAGCTCATTCCAGACTCGGCCTCGTAGGGGGATGGGGAGGAAGGGTGAAGGCCCCCCTCCCCACCCCCTGCTCGGCCTCACGCTAACGCAACAGTCTGTTTGGTTGATAGGCACAGTGCGGACATTCTATTTTTCCATCAAATGGGACACACACAAACCCAGAGCTACACCCCTAAGATAGACAGGGGGCGACGGGGTGTGACGGACTCGCCTCCGCGTGCGGCACCGCAGCACGCCACGTCGCCGCCTGCTCCGGCTTGTTCCAGGCTCGGCCTCGCAGGGGTTGGGGAGGGGGGCACGACCCCCTATCCCCACCCCCTGCTCGTCCTCGCGCTAACGCATGCAGCGCGCTTGGTTGACAGGCGCAGTGTGGACATTCTGTTTTTCCATTAAATGGGACGCATGCAACCCCAGAGCCACACCCCTAAGATAGACAGGGGCGACGGGGTGTGATGGACTCGCCTCCGCATGCGGCACCGCGGCACGCCGCGTCGCCGCCTGCTCTGGCTCGTTCCAGGCTCGGCCTCGCAGGGGGATGGGGAGGGCGGTCACGACCCCCCTTCCCCACCCCTTGCTTGGCCTCGCGCTAACGCACGCGGTGCGCTTGGTTGACAGGCGCAGTGCGGACATTCTATTTTTCCATCAAATGGGACGCACACAACCCCAGAGCCAAACCCCTAAGATAGACAGGGGGCGACGGGGTGTGACAGACTCGCCTCCGCATGCGGCGCCACGGCACGCTGCGGCGCCGCCTGCTCCGGCTCGTTCCAGGATCGGCCTCGCAGGAGGATGAGGACGGGGGGTCACGACCCCCCCTCCCCACCCCCTGCTCGGCCTCGCGCTAATCCATGCAGTGCGCTTGGTTGACAGGCGCAGTGCATACATTCTGTTTTTCCATCAAATGGGACGCACGCAAACCGAGAGCCACACCCCAAAGATAGACAGGGGGCGATGGGTGTGACGGACTCGCCTCCGCATGCGGTGCCGCGGCACGCCGCGTCACAACCTTCTCCGGCTCGTTCCAAGCTCGGCCTCGCAAGGAATTGGCAGGGGGGGTCACGACCCCCCCTCCCCACCCCATGCTCGGCCTCGCACTAACGCAAAGTGCGCTTGGTTGACAGGCGCAGTGCAGACATTTTGTTTTTCCATCAATAGGGACGCACACGAACCCGGAGCCACACCCTTAAGATAGATAGGGGGTGACGGGGTGTGACGGACTCGCCTCCGCATGCGGCAGCGTGGCACGCCTTGTCACTGCCTGCTCCGGCTCGTTCCAGGCTCGGCCTCGCAAGGGGATGGGGAGGGGGCTCATGACCCCCCCTCCCCACCCCCTGCTCGGCCTCACGCTAACGCGCGCAGTGCGCTTGGTTGACAGGCGCAGTGCGGACATTCCGTTTTTCCATCAAACGGGACGCACGCAACCCTAGAGCCACACCCCTAAGATAGACAGGGGGCGACGGGGTGTGACGGACTCGCCTCCGCATGCGGCGTCGTGACACGCCACGTCGTCGCCTGCTCCGGCTTGTTCCAGGCTCGGCCTCGCAGGGGGATGGGGAGGGTGGCACGACCCCCTATCCCCACCCCCTACTCGGCCTTGCGCTAACGCATGCAGTGTGATTGGTTGGCAGGCGCAGTGCAGACATTTTGTTTTTCCATCAAATAGGACGCATGCAACCCCAGAGCCACACCCCTAAGATAGACATGGGCGACGGGGTGTGACGGACTCGCCTCCACAGGCGGGACCGCAGCACGCCGCGTCGCCGCCTGCTCCGGCTCGTTTCACGCTCGGCCTCGCAGGGGGATGGGGAGGGGGGGTCACGACCCCCCTTCCCCACCCCCTGCTCGGCCTCGCGCTAACACATGCAGTACGCTTGGTTGACAGGCACAGTGCAGACATTCTATTTTTCCATCAAATGGGACACACGCAACCCCAGAGCCACACCCCTAAGATAGACAGGGGGCAACGGGGTGTGACGGACTCGCCTCCACATGCGGCGCCGAGGCACACCGCGTCGCCGCTTGCTCCGGCTCGTTCCAGGCTCGGCCTCGCAGGGGGATGAGGTCGGGGAGTCACGACCCCCCCCACCCCACCCCCTACTCGGCCTCGCGCTAACGCATGCAGTGCGCTTGGTTGACAGGCGCAGTGCGGATATTCTGTTTTTCCATCAAATGGGACGCACGCAAACCGAGAGCCACACCCCAAAGATAGACAGGGGACGATGGGGTGTGACGGACTCGCCTCCGCATGCGGTGCCGTGGCACGCCGCGTCCCTGCCTGCTCCGGCTCGTTCCAGGCTCGGCCTCGCAGGCGAATGGGCAGGGGGATCACGACCCCTCCTCCGCAGCCAAAGCTCGGCCTCGCGCTAACGCACAGTGCGCTTGGTTGACAGGCGCAGTGCGGACATTCTGTTTTTCCATCAAATGGGACGCACGCAACCCCAAAGCCACACCCCTAATATAGACAGGGGCGACGGGGTGTGACGGAATCGCCTCCGCATGCAGCGACGTAGCACGCCGCGTTGCCGCCTACTCTGGCTCGTTCCAGGCTCGGCCTCGCAGGGTGATGAGGACGAGGGGTCACGACCCCCCCTCCCCACCCCCTGCTCGGCCTCACGCTAATGCATGCAGTGCGCTTGGTTGACAGGCGCAGTGTGGACATTCTTTTTTCCATCAAATGGGACGCACGCAAACAGAGAGCCACACCCCAAAGATAGACATGGCGACGGGGTGTGACGAACTCGCCTCCGCATGCGGCGCCGCAGCACGCCATGTCGTCGCCTGCTCTGGCTCATTCCAGGCTCGGCCTCGCAGGGGGATGGGCAGGGAGGTCACGACCCCCCTCCCCACCACATGCTCGGCCTCGCGCTAACGCACAGTGCGCTTGGTTGACAGGCGCAGTGCGGACATTCTGTTTTTCCATCAAGTGGGACGCACGCAAACCCAGAGAAACACCCTTAAGATAGACAGGGGGCTATAGGGTGTGACGGACTCGCCTCCGCATGCGGCGGCGCGGCACGCCGCGTCGCTGCCTGCTCCGGCTCGTTCCAGGCTCGACCTCGCAAGGGGATGGGGAGGGGGCTCACGACCCCCCCTCCCCACCTCCTGCTCAGCCTCGCACTAATGTGTGCAGTGCGCTTGGTTGACAGGGGCAATGCGGACATTCTTTTTTTCCATCAAATGGGACGCACGCAACCCCAGAGCCACACCCCTAAGATAGACAAGGGCGACGGGGTGTGACGGACTCGCCTCCGCATGCGGCGCCGCGGCACACCGCGTCGCCGCCTGCTCCGGCTCATTCTAGGCTCGGCCTCACAAGGGGATAGGGAGGGGGGTCACGACTCCCCCCCTCCCCACCCCCTGCTCGGCCTCGCGCTAACGCACACATTGCGTACAGGAGCAATAAAAATCTATAGACAACTAAACAATGGGGGGGCAACCCCCCCCCCCACATCTACCTTATTGTACAAAATATAAAAAACAACTGCAGAACGCAACTTTAGGCAAAAGCAGTGTGTTTTGTTGGGTAAATAGTAGTGCAGTATCATAAAGCAATGTAGTTTCGTCATGCACACAGGTGCAGCGCTGAAGTTGTAGACAAAAAATGCAGTGCTTTTTGTTGGACAAAGAAGTTCATCATCAAATGGGATGCAGTTTATGGAACACATACGATACATATAAGCGTGACAAATGTCAGTTCACATACACATACAAATTCGTCCACATACACTACTGCAAAAAGAACAAGAAAAAAACACAACGACGGAAAAAAAGTCTTTTTCATACATTATCTACCTTAGTCAGCACACACATACACAACATCAAACCCTAGTTCCTGTCCACGCGCAGGCTTTTACCCCAGTAGAAAATAGTGCCCAAATGATTATTACTGCGTTTCCGACTGCGTCTGCGATTGCGACAGCGAAGTGAGCCTGAGGTCCGCAATCAGATCACATAGCTCAAGCGGCATGTCTTCATAACACAACATGTTTGAAGGATTGAACAGCAGCTGGAACATGTACTCCGCCTTCCAATCTTCAACAGCAGGCTGAAAAAAGAAAATTACGAAAATGCAGACTAGTGATTAAAAAAAAGGTTGTCATAAAGAACAAAACAGTGAAAAAATTAAAACAATAAAAAAAGTAACAAGAAAAATAAGAAAACGGAGAAGGTGATACGTCGGATTTCAGAATTTTCTCAACTAGACGTTGGCTTTCATACAACTGCGAGATCCTCAGAACATAGATTCCGCACTCATTTGCTCCCTGCGCTGGCACGACCGGGTAAGAGGGCTTCTCTGCCAATTTAACCCAGTCAGGGTGGTTCTTCGATTTATAATTTTTTTCACCGTAAATCGCCTACAGCACCTGAGTCATCCTCCTCTTCTGGCAAAAAAAGGAAGCACAAGGTAAAAATAACAAACATCACAGATCAAAGTTGCTATTCAGACGAACCAAAAAAATACAAAAGTTGTTCTCAAACGTCTAGACAGTCCCTCCTTTAAGTGCACGCGAGGTCATTTCCCATTACCCTTTCTTTACACAGATGATGGGGGGCTGTGAGAAAAATGCAGTTCTGTCGCGCATATGTTCAGTGCACTACATAAACAATTGTGGTTCTATGTGTGCTAAAATTTGCATGTGAAGTTTACGAATAAAATGCAGTAGGAGAAACACAAAAAAGCTTTACGCTTGGCAATCTGCATGGTAGTCAGTCCTACGCCACCTTGTCGTGAGATCAGGATGGCCAGTATACTTCCTACTGCCATGGATATCAAGCGTATGGCGATGCTGGTTCATCGTGTATAAAGAATAATGACCATCCTTGGATCGCGGCATCATAATCTGTTCACATAAAAAAACAAAAATGAAATGAAAAGTTCTTTCGACACGTAGCACCAGGACCACTATTCCAAAAATAACTATAAAAATAAATGGAACAAACCAGGAAAAATAAATGACGGAAAACAATGAACTTACAGTTTTGCATCCAACAGGTTTGCGTCGTTTCTCACAAGAAACTTGAACTGCTTAGCTGCATCTTCTAAAACAAACAAGCTATGCAAAACTGGTAGCACAGGATTTCCGTCATTATCTCTCCCCATAAAGGTTTCCATTTGAATAACGTACTGCACAGAAAAAAGAACAAAAAAAGGACATAAAAAAAGAATAAACAATGCAAGCATGCATGGACATGAAAAAGCCAGTACAATACGAAAGAATGACAGCAAACGTTTACCGTGATAAATAAAGGTGAAAGTAGCACACGTTCACCGGATTGATAAGCTAAACCCAATTCAGGGTCTTGCTTCCACTACTTGATGACAAAATCCATGAGATACGAATCCATTAAAGCTCCTTTGCCAAATGTATCATAGATATAGTCGACATTGTAAGTATCGACATCACCAAAAGGACTATGCACCATAAAGAATGCGTTCCTGCAGTAAACACACACATATGGGATCAATAAATTTAGAACTAAAATCAAATCACACAAAAAAGGATGAAAGGCACACACATCACATAAAACTTACTCACGATATTTGGTTACAAAATCTTTACCGAGAACAAGATCCTTTATTTTAATCGCCTCATCAATATATTTGAACCTCGGAGCCTTCAATTTCTCTATAGAGCATCTCAACTTAAAAGCCCTCTCACCTGCCCTCTTGTTCGAAAATACTTCAACCTCATCCAAAGGAGGACGATTAACTGCTGCACTCCTAGTCCTAGTGACTCGTGCACAAAATCATCATCATCAACATCATACACATCGTGTGGAGAGCTAGGTCGAGAGACACTTCCACCATCAGGTCCAAATGCCACATTTGTGTTCAAACCATCTCTAGCCAAAGAACCAGAATTATCTGGAGAGATTTCAATGACACAATCCTCCATAACCACCTCAGAACCCTGGGACTCAAATAGTGACGTACATCCTTCATGAAGCCCCCCAACAAAACCTAAAAACATGCAGAAAAAACATGGAAGCACTCAACACAAAACACAAAAACCAAAAAACATGTATACAGAAAAATAGAATGCAGCCCACTTGTATACAGCAATGCAGCCCACTTGTCTACTACATCGCAGCACACTTCTCTACATCAATGCAGTCTACTTGTATACAGCAATGCAGCCCACTTGTCTATAGCATCGCAACACACTTATCTACATCAATGCAGTCTACTTGTATACAGCAATGCAGCCCACTTATCTACAACATCGTAGGCCATTTATCTACATTAATGCAGTCTACTTGTATACAACAATGCAGCCCACTTGTCTACAGCATTGCAGCACACTAGTTTACATTAAATGCAGCACACTTGTCTATAGCATTGCAGCACACTAGTTTACATTAAATGCAGCACACTTGTCTACAGCAATGCAGCCCAGACTTCTCTACAACAATGCAGCCCACATATAAAGAATAATGTAGCTCACTTGACCATAAAGAAGCGGAACCAAGCAGTAGACAAAAAAATAAAATAAAGGGATGATAAAGAAGTTCAATAAAACAACCTTTATCTGCAAAAATTAGAAATGATGTTAAATCAAGGCAACACTTCCTCGATGTTAGCCAGCCATAGAGCATGGCCTTTCTGATGTAGCCAATGTGCTCCACCCTAAACTTAGCACCTCGAACACCATCCCAGGTTTGCAAGAATTGAAACATATAGAATCCACAATCATGCCTGCAATAAAAGAATATAAAACATCAGTTTCACAAAAATGAAGTGAAAAAAGAACTTGAGAAGTATGCTAGAGAAGGGATGTACAGAACACACCCATTTGGCTGCATTGGGATAATGACATGTTTCAACACAAATCCATCAAGTGTAGGAGGATTTAGCGGCTCGTCAGAACTTGAGCTTCCTTCTTTCCATGCATGCTTGATATTTTTAACCATCCTCCTAAAATCCCTGACCACATCAGTGTTGCCAGGTTTGTTGAGCGAGTGAAGAAATTCAAACCGCATTTCTTTCACATTTAACGCAACTACACAATAATGACCAACACGATCCCTCGTATCTGGCGGATCAAAAGTTGCAAAAAGGACCTGTTGGAAGCACGAATAAATAAATAAAATTATTATAAGAAGAAAAAAGAGAACACTATAAAAACAAACAGACGAAATATAGTTTTCAACACATAAAAACGTCTCTCACCATATCCTTTTTATCAACACGCTCCTCGGCTTTTGATGAGAACATCATTTTAACACTCCTGCCTACAGTACAACCATTCCAAATATTTGTCTCCCAAACAAAACCAAAAATCAAATAGTGCTCAAGCAAGACAGATCATCGCACGAAATCAGAAAAAGAAAATCAAAAAATAAAATAAAAATTTCTGCATTCTTGCACAAATATGGTACAGGGCAACCATTGTCGGAGATCCCTTAAACTTATCTACCAGAAAAGAAACCCCAAGATCTACAAGCCTTGTAGTGAGCATCCCTTTATCCCAAAAGGATTGACCAACTTCGCCAATGCTAATATCACCCATCTCAGTTTTAAAAGCAATCATGTCCCTGAATTTTTCATGAAAAACTAAAACATAAGATACTAAAAAAATAACAACAAAGAAAAAGGGGTAAATACCAAAATTAGAAAATACATGTGAACAAAACAATTTCTAAAAAACCATACTTCTTCTTCTTGTCCTTCCGAGCCCTCGTAACAGCAGCCTACAACTCATTGTATCTTTTCAGAAGAGCTGGATCAATGATTGACGGTGTCACAACAGGAAGTTCGTCATCTGTAATAAAAAAGATGAAGTTCACTTATCCAAAGAATGAAGTCTAAATATTAAGATAAGGAAATTCTGCTAGCTATTTTGAAAATCATAGACAAAAGATCAAGTTTCACTTATCATTAAACATCTAATACATATTGTAATTAAACAACATGAATGAGAAAAACTTCAACTGCATTGTTCAAAAAAAACTCTTGCCTTCAGTGTCAGAGTCTTCAGGCTGCTGTTCTTCAGAGCTGAGCAAAATATTTTCTTGCATAGGTTGCGACGAATCCACCACAACCTCACTGGACTGCCCTTCTGCAGCAACATCAGCATTCTCTAGATTTACAACAATCTAGTCAACGGCAACGTCCTTAGATACTTCAGCTACATGAGGCTCCACTCTCGATACTTCCGAAACATCGTTGGACACCAGACAGACAGGGGAAGCAACAACACAAGAAGCAGGGCCGACATTCTCCATTGGCTTTTCAATGCCAACATTAGAATCTTCATGCCGACTGGTGGGAACAGCATCATGGGATCCTTGAGCTACAGAAGGATCTACACAGTCAACGGCAACCGATGCAGAAGCATCAACACTGCCATGGCAATCAATAGCACAACTGCCCTGATTCAGATCAACGTGAACTTCCACATTTTCTTCTCCAGCCTGTGGAAAGTTTAAAAAGCACACAATAACACAAAATATGAGCGTGGGGACAATTAACACAACAACACACAGCACACTTATGTCAAAGACTACTGACAACATACACAGAACAACTACAGTCCACATATGCAAAACAACTGCAACACACGTGTGTCAAAACAACTACAACTACAACCCACATATGCGTAAAAAAAGAATTGCAGTTCACTTTGTGAAACGCTGCAGTTCAGTTATGTTAAATACTGAAGCTCACGTATGTAAAACAGTATGGACCGCACATGCGAAAAGTACTGCAGTTCACTTTTGTCAAACAATGAAGGTCATACATTTAAAACTATCGCAGCTAACACATGTAAATGAAATTGCATATGGGTGAACATAACAGCGTACATCAAGTTTATAAAAAACAACAAAAAATTAGATTACAACCCACTAACAGAACAAGTAATACAACTATACCTTATCAGCTACAACATCCAGAGGGGACGATGCATCAGCCAAGACATCATCCTTCCCAGAGCCATCGTAGGTCTCTTTGTGCACATCACAAGCAGCAGCACCAGTCTACGGGCATAGAACAAACCAAAAACGAGAAATAAGATGGTACCGACCGAAAAAGAAAAAACTTCAACTATGCACAAGAAGTACACACTTTATAACAGTGAAGTACACAAAAAACAATAAAAATGGGAAGCAAACAAATGCAAGTTCAAAGAAAAGGGACACATGGCAGAACAGACATGGCAGAAGTACTTGTACCTAACCAACTCCATCGTCTCTAGTTCCATCGACACCAGAAGATTCCACTCCAGCCTATAACAAAAAAACAAAAATAGTGAGGAGCAGTCAACATAATACACAAAAAAGAGGTTCAAAGCTACAAAAAACCTAGAACATACATTGTCAGCGCCAACGCCAGCGTCCTGACGGGTCATTTCGTCCAAAATATGCCCAACATCCTTCTCATACCGACCGCATTTTTCTTCCTTTGAATGTCTCAATTGAGCATATGAAGACCAAACATTCGTCACTCCAATCTTCAAGCTTTCAATCACGCCACAATCAAAATTGTGAGCAGCAACAATATCTTCATCTCGTGGGCCATGGCCAACAGGGAAAAAACCAGCAACTGTCCTCTACCTGTCACCAGATGTTGACAAATCTTCAGTCAGCTTCAAAACCTTCAGAAGAAGCTCATCAATCTCCTCGTGTTTTTTGCCGCCAACAAATGTCTGTTTATAAGAGCTTCTATTATCAAAAATCTGTCGAGCCATGAAACCACGAGTATGCGGCACCTCATCATCACAGGCAGGAAGCTAGCTACAGATAGGCTCATAAAACCTAGCATGAGTGCCAGGCCCCGCATCAGAGCTGCCATGTACAACTGCAACAGGACGGCTGTACACAATATCACCTGACGCCTTCCACTGCAAAAAAAAGACAATAGGCAAAGAGAAGTACACATGTGAATACTAGAAAAGTTCACATTTATAATGGCTGTACATTTTTTTCTAAAAATATGATATAAAAAAATCAGATGCACTAACCGGCAGCTTCCCAAATTTGTAACTTTCCAAGTAAATCTTTCCCTTCACAAGAACATCCTCATTGTACAACTTCATCAGGTCCTTGGTCGTCAGGTATGACGCATGTGGCGTCAATGTGTGCATGACTGAAAATTTGTGAAGCTTCAAGCACTCAAGATACATAATCAGGGGGACAATGGCACAACACTCTGCACAATTCTGCTTGCTGCCTTCTGTTTGCCACCTCACCACAGCTACCTGCAACTCATCAACAACAGGTTGGCAAAAGTCCATCTGAGCCATCGCCGCATAATCCATGTTCTCTACCATCGCAGCAACTCTACCCAAACGAACTGCAGGCCCGGGGCACAGCAAATTCTGGTAAAGTATCAGGAAGAACACCTTCACAGCAAGGTCAATAGTCGCATAATCATCTTCCTCCACCAACACCTTCAACTTCTCAAGCAAGTCCTTGACACCTATACTTTTTGATCGGTCAAAGCCAAGCTCATCCTTGAGGGAAGTCAACGATTCATCATGACCGCTGGAAGCAGGCATGGGTGCAGTGTGACGTCCCATAGGTAAATCAAAAATGTGGTGAACTGCATCACGATTGATTCGAAGAACGCTGCCATTCCCAAAGTCCATTACCATGGTGGCAGGGTCAATCACTCCCATCAGATTGCACATAAGAATGCGCGACACATTTTTCTTTACTGTCAGATCAAAGACAACACCAAATCCAGCATCCCTAACACGGCTACAATGCGCCTCTTTCATCAAAGAAGCAGCCTTGCAAACAGTGGGAAGCGAGAACCGCATGGTCTTGTTAAATCGAGAATCATCTCCCTCAGCATCATCTTTAGTTGCATTGCTCTTACTAGACTTCTTCCTCTGTGTAAAGGGAAATGCAGTCCACATTAGAAGACTAGCCATGAAAAAAGAGACATAGAAAATACAGAAAGAATAACAATGAAGGAAACAAATGCAGTGAACTTCAACAAACCTTTGGAGCAGCATCCACCTCCTCGCCAGAGTAACCACCAACATCTTTGTCGACATCATCACGGGCCTGCTTGGGTAGACTCTTAGATGAACCACAGTCTTTGCGTCTACAAGGATGAACACCCTTCACATAATCAGCAAGCACAAATTCGTCGTCATCAGAGTTGGGACCTTCAGTGACATGTAGTCGCTTACGCTAAGGATCATCATTTCCACCATCTTCAGCTGTTCTCTTGCCAAGATTCTTCTTCATTCCAGCAACACGTGGACTCGCCGAGGTGTACCACCTTCCTCGGCAATAGTACTCAACCTCTTCTTCTGCAAAGAAGGCTGCTTCACCTTGCCAAATTTTCCACCCTTGGCACCATCTGCAGATCTCCTCTGCTTCTCCTTGTCCGCAAACTCTTTTGACCAAATTTCAAACCTCAACTTCTTCTTTCTTTGCTTCAACTCATATTGATGAAGCTGTTCCGAGACCATCCAATCCTGTGTAACTTCCTCTGTACCATCAATAAACTGCGATTGCGTTTCAGACAAGACGGGACGTCTCTGATCAAAGATCACACCAACATTACCATCTGCAAAATAATGGTCAATCAATTGAGTAACCTCCTCAAACCCAGGCGCCCCAGCATGGAAAACAGACACTGCGTCAAAATGATGTTTGACCATGCTCATTAAAAAGTGCACAAAAAGAACAAATGCAGTACAATTAGACATATAAATGCAGTGCTCCAACCATAAATCAAAATAAAAAATAATGCATTGTACAAAAAACTTGAATAAAACAACAATGCAGTTCACACATACATATAGTGGAGTTCACATATACAAATAAATGTAGTGCTGCATACACTAACTTCATGGTTGTTCGCAACAAAATTTCGGACTAGATAAAACAAGGCAACACCAATTTGTACAAACATCAAGCAACCAACATACACAAAAATAAACAAATCTATCACATACCAGAAGGAGGGGCCACACTTATGGGAGAAGATTCAATCGGTGAATTCACTTGATGTCCTCACTCGACACCATGATCCTTACCACCAGGACAAGGAGAGTCAATTGGTGTATCATTATGAGCACTTCAATCACCTACTGGATTAAAAAAACAGAAAACAGAAATTACAAAACATCACATGACAAAATAATGCAAACGAACGCTGACAACTAACAGAGCATAACCCAATATGCAAGATGTATTAGGAAACTAGATAAACATCAAACAAAATAAACAAAGCCTAAAATAAGCACTGCACATACCCTGAACTCCTTCTCCCACTATGCTCGGCGAAGACATGGCGTTTCCCTGCAGCACAAGGACGAAGTGACAGACATAAGGAACAAAATCGGCGAAAATCTCACGAAACCCCAGATCCACATTGCTACACACGACTATCGACTTCAAAACGAGATAAAATCGACTGCCTACGGAAAAATCAAACAAGCAAAAGGAGCGACAACAACTACGAGAATCACAAAACAAGACGAGGGGACGATCAAAACCGAGGCCAAGCAGAACATACCACAAAAAAGCGTGCGGCGACGGCGGCGGGAATGGGGGAGGGGGGCGGCGACGGGAACAAACAGGAAAGGGCTGCGGGAGCGCAGCGGCAAGGGCTCACGGAGCGGACAGCAACGCGGAATGCAGGAATAAGGACCTCTTGAGGGCGGCAGTTTCGCGGGCGACGGCGGTTGCTGTGCGCGATGGCAGTTTTGCTCGAGGGAGAGATGCCTCGGGAGAAACTACTAGAGAGGAGAGGGGATTGTTCTCGGTCTCTCTCCCTGACAGTGGAGTGGTGGAATAGCCTGGAAGGGATACGTAGGAGACCCGCATGTCGCAAAAAGGGTCACAAAAGACGGGCCGGCCCAAAAACGGCCCGGATAAAAGAAGCCAGACTACATCAAAACGCACATATTACTAAAAACAAAAAAGAAACAAAAAAACAAAACGCACATGATGCAGTTCTCTATGAAGAATCACGAAGTTCAAACGGTAAAACAAAAATAAAATACATACAGTTTGTAAAAAAAGTTAAAATCTAAAACAACACGCATGTTAAGAAAACGCATCCGAAAAAAAAGTGTACCTTAAAATAAGTGCCACACAAGAAAAAGGGGGGGCTCCCCTCTCCCTCTAAACCTCCCGTACAGTACAGTAAGCACAGGCAAAAAACAAATGCAGTACAAAGCACTAGAAAAATGCAGTGCATTTCGTTACGCGATGAAATACGCTATACCAATCCAATTCCGCATTATGTAGATGAATATATACACGGCATAGAACACAACGATAAAGAAAAACGCGAACACGAAAATAATAAATGCAGTGCGGAAGTACACGAACGTGTAGTACAGAACCATAATCAATGCAATACAATTGTAATCTGCTAAGCAGTGCAGTCCCATACATTGGAAAAAAAGATTACAAAAAAGCAAAAACACGGAAACAAAAATGAGAACTGTACATGCAGTACGGAATGCGTTCACATGTAGTACATAACCCTGATCAATGCAGTGCACGGATGATTTACCAAAACGCAGTGCACGCCCCGACATTGAAAAAAATACAAAGAAAAAAATTGACCACCCAAATGCTACCGGCCCCAGCCAGTCTCGTAGTAGGTCTGCACCCACAGAAGGCGAGTCGTTCTGAGTCACAATGCATGGGGCCGGCCACAAATGCGCCCACAGGTCAGAGACAATAAAGCTGTGAGCGCCGTGTATAAGCACCCAAATAAGTAACAAGAGTTCGACTGGTATGCCTCGCCAGCGCTTATAAACAGGTCGAGCGCGCCTTCCAGCGGCGAGGTGGGACTAAACATTAGAGCGCACACACATCGAACCGGGAACCAGCCGTGCTCATAGGCCGGATTGGGCCCAAGTGCGTCTCTAAACTAACCGAACACAGGCCCTACAAGGCCGGCTAAGAAAAAATAATAAGTTCAAAAAAAAGTGGGGGGTCCACCCCCCCTTCCCCTACCCCTCCCGTACCAGGGACTGCAGTAAGTACAGGCAAAAACAAGATGCAGTACGTGGCGGTAAAAGTATGCAGTGCATTCCGTTACGCGATGCAGTTCGCCGTAGCAACGCAATGCAAATACATAGCGGTAGAAAAATGCAGTGCGTTACGTTACGTGATGCAGTGCGGTATGGCAATCCAGTTCCGGATTACCTACATGATTAAATGCACGGCATAGAACACAACGGAAAACACCAAAGCCTATAGCAAGGACACGCAAAAAGCGATGAAGTACACACATGTATACACAAGTGCAGTTCTGCTTTGTACGCGATGCAGTGCGGAAGTATAAGCAATGCAGTTATGTTGTCACGCAGTATACATATATAAAACATGACAAAATGCCCATTCGCACAGAAAAGTGGTGGTTAAAAAAATTTACTGATCAAACATAAAATAAAACCACCTTAAAGAAACCCACGTTCGCATACAACCACCCAATTGGAGCAGTTCCATCTCCACAAGCCCAAAATCATAGATGCAACACAAACCCACGATCTGCACAAGCGCACCGTCAGTGTGGTCGTGTAGTTCATCCGACGCGGCCATCCCACCCCGCGCCCTCCCCTTAAATTCAGACCCGCTTCCAAATGCCTTCTCATCCACAACAACACAAGTATCCATTGCGCTGCCACCAAATTGCTCCATATCAATGCAAAAGCACCAAGCCCTGCTACCGGAGATGACGTTCACCGACGAGTACAAGGGCGACAAGGCCGTGGAGGCACACAGCAACACCAAGTTGCATGTCATCCACACCAACGATAAGAAGCGGATGGCGATCTCCCTCGCGCAATACGAGCACCACCTCAGCCTCCAGCACCACAAGATCATCGACATTGATCTCAAGTACGAGAACGAGCCTGAAGCGACGCAGAAACCCGCCCTCTGCTAGCTCTCCGTCGGCAAGAATCACCCGGTGCTGCTCTTCCAAATGAGCGCCTTTGAAAGGTGCACCGTCTTTGACAACTTCCTCGCCGACCCCAGGTACACCTTTGCAGGCTTCTCCATCGATGGTGACAAAACCAGGCTGGAGCGCGTCAAACTGGAGGTCGCCAACTTCGTCGATATCCAGAAGGAGTGGTGGGTGCCCGAGGCAACCAAGGCGTTGGACTCCCTTGGAGACGTCTCCGGCATGCTCATCAACGTCTACTACAACAACATGAAGAAGAAGATCACCGACGACGAGCACAAGCACTGGGTCACCCTGCCTCTGTCCATGAGGCACATCGAGTACGCGGCAAAGGACGCCTACACAGCGTACGAGATATGGAACCGCATCACCCTCACCCAGGATGGCCTTCGCCGTGCAAAGCTGGAGAAGGAGGAGCCCCCCAAGAAGCGTGCCAGGAGCAGCTGGGGATGGGAAGAGCCTAACTGGTGAAGAAGAAGATGGTGCCGGCCAAGAGCCAACAATGCCAGCGTCGTTTTAGAATTATCATCAAATTTGCTTTATGTTGTTTGCTTATGTATCATTAGTTAGCTTGTGTGCTGAACCTAGTTTGCTTGCCATGCAGAATCGCTTGTAATGATGAACTTTGATTATGTTAGTTTGCTTTCTGTTAAACTTACTTTGCTGGTGATGAAATTGTCATACCGAATAACTATGATAATTTATTTTCTGTTGTCTTCTCATGTATCATTAGATTCGAGCAGTGCACAAAAGGAAAAATAAGTTGCAGTGTCCAGCCAGGACGCATGCAGTGCAAATTGTGTACGAATGGAGTATAGACTATGTCGAATGAAGATTTCACATAACCTACAAAGAAGTGCACGAACCTAAATTTGAAAAAAGAATACATAAGACCAAAACACAAAAAGAAAAACGCAAACTCGTAAATAATCAATGCAGTGCAGAAATATATGAACGTGCAGTATAGAACCATAATCAATGCATTACGCGTATGATTTACTAAGCAGTGCACTCCCATACATTGGAAAAAAAGATTACATAATACCAAAAACACAGAAACAAAAAAATGAGAACTATAGATGCAGTACGGAATGCGTGCACATGCAGTACAGAACCTTGATCAATGCAGTGCATGCCCCGACATTGAAAAAAAAACCTAAGACAGAAAAATACAAAGAAAAAATTGACCACCCAGGTGCTACCGGCCCCAGTCAGTCTCGTAATAGGTCTGCGCCCATAGAAGGCGAGTCGTTCTGAGTCACAATGCATGGGGCCGGCCACACATGGGCCCACAGGTCAGAGAGCATAGAGCTGCGAGCGCCGTGTATAAGCGCCCAAATAAGTAACAAGAGGAGTTCGATACAGCGGCCTCGCCAGCGCTTAATAACATGTCGGGCGCGCCTTCCGCGGGTGAGGTGGGACTAAACATTAGACCGCACAGCGCACCGGGAACCAGCCGTGCTTACAGGCCGACTTGGGCCCAATTGCGTCTTCACTACCCGAACACAGGGCCAACAAAAAAAAGAGGCCAGTGAAAATTAAAAAAAATCCTACATACCATACACAAACACAGGCCCAACCACGCGTTCGTAGTTCGTCGTGATATGACAATGCAGTTCACTATTTTCAAGTAAGTAGTCCTGTTGCTTCTCAAATGCATTCGTGTACACTGAATCAGAACCAATCCACCACCTAACACCAACCACACCATTTATTACTTCCATTGCTCAATTAGTTGCATAAAAACTTATACATTCGTTCTACAGACCAACACAACTCCTCCCCCCGTTCCTCATTTTCTTCGAATCGTAGATCTAGGGTTCATCCCATCCACAGCTCTTCTCTGGAATTCGAGTGAACCCGCCATGGACTGTAAGTGCGGGTGCTTGGCAAGGATGGCGCCAGTAGCGGACACATGCGTGTACGTAAAAGGTCTAGAGCTCACCAACACCGAGTGGCGCAGCATGCTCGGGTACCTGATGATACCCAATAGGGGGGTTCGTGCGCCAATTCTTCATCACCTCACAACCGCAGATCTCCAGGAAAGTTGGGTATGTTTTTACCCTCACAATTTTGGACATAATCTAGCATGAAAATACACATCTGAATATATAGTTCAATCAATTTGTTCAGTAGTGTCTACAAAACAGAATTTGTATTGTTGTTCAGATTTGTTAGCTATTAAGACTAGATGCTTCCACCTATCTTTCTTTAGTACCACACCAGGTATCGACACTAGTTAGATCAGAATCCCAACACGCCAACAAAAAAAGGGCCAGTAGATAAGCTATGCAGTTATCTTAACATGCTGGAGAAGTACACTATTACTGACATTGCAGTGCAAGCATGTTGCAGTATAATATATATTCCAGTAAAACCAGGGGTCAATTGCATATATAAGTTTGTTCATACATTGCAACTACTTTAGAAAATAGAAGTCATATATATGTAACTATTTAAGTCAACATAAATAGATCATACTAAGTATAAAAGAAAAACATTTGTTGTTTACTTATAAAATTCTTTTTCCACCTATTCCAATATGCAGAAACTGCCATCCACAAGCTGGAGATAGAACACAAGAATGGGAACGTAGACATGCAAGCTGACTACCACATCGACTCTGAAGACTGCATCAACATAACTACTGGTTGGAAAGATTTTGTCTCCCAGAATGGCTTTGAGGTGGGAGAAGTGGCCATGGTGTTTTTCTACAAAGAAGAAGACTCCATCAAGTTTACAATATTTGCACTCTAGGTTGTCTAATATGAAGCAACCAATATTTCTAATGCTTTGGGTATGCTGTATGCTTTTAAAATTATGTCCATCAGACAATTTGAACGATGCCTATTTATGTATGCAACCTCAAGTGCCTCATTTTATCATCCTTTTTAGACAAAGTTGATGTTGGCAGTAATGCAGTTCTCTCAAACACATAGTGTGGTACTAATAACAATAAAAAGCAGCCCTCTAAACAGTAACAAGGAAATGCAAATGGTCGAAACTTTGCAGTTAACATATCATGTTCAAAAACAATTCTCATACTATGTAGTTCAAAAAAATTCTTATAATAACTATTCAGCTAACAAAAGCGTATAATGGACCATCCATTCTAATAGCAGAATTGAACATTAACAACATTGCTAATGCAGTACGGAAATGCATATTATGCAGTCATCTAGAACACAGAGTGTAGTTTAAGAAAAGGAGAAATCTCATAAGCTGCCATAACCACTATAATGCAGCTACAACGAAGTACACTACCAAACAAAATGCAGTGCACTACAACATATGCCACAACGACAAAAAATAAAATTACAGCAGTAAAACTATAGACATGTGATAGACTAACAGAGGTGTCAATTTAACTCGCAATTCCATAACTCGCCTAAAAATTGTACAACCACTAAACTATAGAAAAATACCCCCGCAAAAATTTACACGGAAGACACGGCAACGGGACGAACAACATCAGCTTTCATTTCAAAAATGCGATTCAAAAAATGACAATATACCTGCAATACAATGAATTCAAACCTATAGCAACAGTAATTACAATATTCAAACACGCATGGACGAGCAAAATCATAAAAATCGTCAAGAACAGAGGACCGGACGACAATCAAAATAATAAAGAAGTGAAACTAACTCCTAGAATTTAACAAATTATAGAGTGAACGGACCGATTAAAAAGAACGCAACCAAAGAATTCCTACTAAAAAATAACATCCGACCACAAAAAAATCACATCTGACGCGAACACGAACGAAAAGAGAAAGCTCGTCCGCCAAATCCCTCGATTTGCAAGCACTCTAGTAGATTTTCCTGTAAATTAGCAAGAATAAAGCTAAAATGACATGCAGACATAAACTGAATCATCCCGCAACACCCGATTCCCCACAGAAAACGCGGGCGAATCACCAGAAAATGAAGCAGTTCTCCCGTGAAAGCATTGCAGTGCCCGATGTCAAGAAGATGCAGCGCACTTGCGTTGAGCGTGCAGTGCGGAAGTGTTATCAGAATAGTTATTCTGCTAATATTAGCAGAATAGACTCTCTCTCTCTCTCTCTCTCTCTCTCTCTCTCTCTCTCTATATATATATATATATATATATATATATATATATATATATCCAACGCAAATAATTACTGGATTAATTCCAAATGGCCAAGATAAATATTTATGAGCTCCTAAAAATATTGGTTTGATTTTTACCTCTGACCAATATTTTCAGAGGGCAACAGGAACAGTTTCTTGGACCTTTTTGGAGATATTTTTATCTGGGTCATTTCCAAAAATGATTACTAAGGGTTCCACAAATCCTCAATTCAAACTTAAATGAAATTTAAACATGATGCACACATGACTAGCTAGTCTAGGTCATACCAGAACTAGGGATGTGACAAAGCCGTCTTGAGAATGCAAAGGATGTTTGGGATACTTTGATTAATATGCATGAAGGTACCGAGTCCATCAAGGAATCCAAGTTGGATGTGCTTCAAAGTCAACTTGACAAGTTCAGAATGAAGGATGGTGAAGGTGTCCCTGAAATGTAATCTACGCTTGCTCTCATCACAAATGAGATTGTCGGCTTGGGAATGGAAGAGATGACTGACAGTTTCATCATCAAGAAGATCCTAAGAGCCTTGGATGGAAAATATGATATTGTGTGCACATTGATCCAAATGATGCCCAATTACAAAGATCTCAAGCCAACGGAAGTCATTGTAAGAATTGTTGCCCATGAGATGTCACTAAAGGATAAAGAATAGCTTCACAGTAAGTCTAGCGATTCATATAAAGCCCCATGTGATGCTCCTGCCACATCAAGTGAAAAAGAAGTCTTCAATGAGGAATTGAGCTTAATGGTGAAGAACTTCAACAAATTCTACAAGAGTAGAAGCAAAGAGAGAAGCTCCAAGTTAAGTTCCTACCATGAAAAAAGATCTTCTAGTCGTGAGCAAAATTGCTAGAATTGTGGAAGACCCGGACACTGCTCCAATGAGTGTACAGCTCCCTACAAGAGAAGAGAAGACTCACATAAAAGAAGAAGTAGAAGAGAAGAATCACCTCCAAGAGAGAGAAGGAGTACAGATGATCGTTATGAACGAAGAACCTCTCGCAGAAGTAAGGATTCGGAAAGGAAGGACAAGTCATCAAAGAGCAACACAAAACGAAGACATCAAGCTCATGTTGGTGAATGGGTATCCGGTTCTGACTCCGACCACCACTCCGAGAGAAGTTATCACTCCGACTCCAAATATACTCAAGATGAAGGTGTTGCCATTCTTGCACTTGTGTCTCCTACGACATATTTGACTCACCAAAAGAAGGAATTGGAAGATGCTTCATGGCTAAAGGCCCCAAGGTATCACACCCCGAGTATATTGATTTCAATAGTGATGAAGATGATTTGCAAGGTGATGATGAGTTACTTGTTGACAATGCTAGTGATGAAAACTATGATAAAATTGTTATTAATCATGCTAATCAAGATAAACGAATGACAATGATAAGAAGGAGATTGAGCGTCTAACTAAAGAACTAAACACTCTTAAGTTAGCTCATGTAACTACTTTAGAAGATCATCGAGAACTTTTAAAAACTCATGAGAACCTATGCTTCGAGAAGCTCAACCTAGAGCAAGAACATGGGTTCTTAAAAGCTAGCAATGATGATCTTCGGAAGAAAAGTTCATCTTACATTGTCAAGTGTTTACTCTTGTCTACTTACATGCCACAAGTAAAATCTAGCAACAAGAGTAAGAAAGATTCTTCTTCTAGTAGTAACAATAATCATGCTAAATCCAATATGATTCCACATCTTGCACTAATCCAATATGATTCTTCTTCTAGTAGTTCACTTGATTCCACATATGATTCTCTTAGCCAAGTTACACTTGAGCAAGAAAATAGCGTATTGAAGGGAATTATAGAGAAAGGTGTTTACAAGAGCCTTGCCGGAAGTAAGCAATTTGAGAAAATTGTACACAAGCAAGGAAGGCACCGGAAGAATCAAGGTGTTGGTTTTGAGCGAAAGTTCAATGCCAATGGAGTTGAGTGGGAAGAAGATCAAGACCCCAAGATGAAGTTTGTTCCTCAACAAGATAAGTATGATCCTACTTCCTTCAAGGGGACACGAGCTCAAGATAATATTCCACCACAAGACCACAAGCTAAAAGGCAAGGACAAGCTTCAAGAAGAGATTGATGCATTTGAAGAAGCTCCAAAGGCCTTGGTCAAGTGGGTTCCCAAGACTACTTCAAGTTATACTTCATCAAGTACATCTACAACCCCAAGGATTCCCATCAACATGATGTGGATCCTGAAGAAGAAGAACTAGAGAGTTCTTGAGGGTGACTCTGCCAACATACTTCACTCATATTCATATTGGCAAGAACAAGTGCAATCAACTTCCACATCTTGCACTAGTTCAAGGAGTCACAAACCCTCTTGTCAGTTTGTTAAGGGACAAGGTAACCTAATGCTTTCATGGACAACATCTTGTGTGTACCTCACTCTATGTCTATGGATATCCTTGCTTGTTCCGTGTGGGACTAACCCATGTAGGTATTGAAATAGCATCTCACTCAAATGGATTGCTCCAAATGATCTACATCAACAAAGAGCATCCACATCTTCAACATCTACATGAAGTCATCATCGACAAAACCCAAGATTAGCTCATCCCCCTAAAAAGGGGATATCACATCTAGGAGGAGCTTTACTCTAAGAATTGAGCTAAAGCAACTCTAATGGTGTGAACACAACAATGCTTTATGTAAAAGTGGTAACCCCACTTGTGCCTAAACGATGAGTATGACCTATGATCAAATGTTCTCATTTGACTCCTACACTACTAGAAAAAAGGCTATAGCTAATATGGACATTAATGGCGCACCAAGTATGTGGTGTGCCACTGCTATATAGCAGTGGCGCACCATATATAGGTACGCCATTAGTGTCCATATCACTAATGGCGAAACACACACACGGTGCGCCACCACTAACAAATTATTTTTGTTTATTTTTTCAAAACTAGTAATGGCGCACCAGGGGATAGTGCGCCATTACTAGTTTTAACTAGTAATGGCGCACCACACACTCTGTGCGCCACTACTAACAATTGTTTTTTTTTGTTTTTTTCAAAACTAGTAATGGCGCACCTGGGGATAGTGCGCCATTACTAGTTTTAACTAGTAATGGCGCACGGCAACCACGGTGCGCCACTACTAACAATTTTTTTTGTTCAAAACTAGTAATGGATCACCACACACTAGGTGCACCATTAGAAACTAGGGTTACTAAAGGCGCACTCTTAGGAGGTGCGCCATTGGTAACCTGAGAGCAGCTACATATTTTGGACAACCACCTACCACACTCACTTTCCCCACTTCATTCTCTCCACCTCCTCCTCCAAGCTTGGTCTCGGCTGCCTCCTCCACCTCACCTCATTTGCACCATAGATTCACCCAAATTAAGTGGTTAAATTTCCTTTTTTTGATAGGTAAGTAAGGGGAAATCTCTCTTTATGTTCTAGATCTACTTTTTTCTCCTTCCAACAACGTGCACACTTTTTATGCCCTAGATCTACGTATGTTTGTGGTGTTGCATATGTTTGTGTTTGGAGTACCGGTATTTGAAATGCGACCTATTTGGTCCTATTTTTAGGCAAAGTCATGCCAAAAAAATTTGCTTCTAAAATGTTGTTTTGCTCTACCCCGCAGGCGACCATGGTCTGCACAATGACCGAAGGCATCCTGAATTGGTTTTTGAGCTCCGCGAAGGCCGAGATACTTCAAAAGAACGAGACGGAGATAAGATGTATGTGTCGAAGATGCAAGCTGAGGAGCCTTATGGACCTGGATTCCGGATAGATGCGGGACCACCTGCTCGTGCATGGTTTCATGGATGGCTATCGGTGGCAAGGTGATGAAGATGATTATGAAGTCGTCCATGGGGGCGGGAAAGAAATAATGAAGGGCAGCAAGACAATAGCGGCGAGGGCGGGCGAGAAGACGAAGAATCTCCAGGACATGATCATGAAGTAGATGCAGGACACAGTCATCATGTAGAAGATGCCGGACATGATGATGAGGAAGATCAAGACGAAGGGCATGATCATGAAGATGAAGATGCCGGAGGAGACGACGATGGACCATCGATGGGCTCGGTGCAGGACCCTCATATTCAAGAGCTGCTTCTCAAGCAGACGGGTAACGCAAGAGCTGTCGCCTGAGAGAAAGCCAAGCTGGATCAACTGGAGATAGACGTGGTTACTCCATTGTATGAAGGATGCAAGCCCGAGGATACCCGCCTGAAAGTAATGCTCATGGCTCTAGAGATGAAGTTAAAACACAGAATGACCGATGCATGCTTCGACGAGAACATGTCATTCTGGCACGAACCTCCTCCCAAGGGGAACAAGTGCCCGATCAGTTTCGAGGAGGCGAAGAAAATTTTGTGTCCTCTAGATTTACCGCACGTGAAATACCTTGTGTGCATGAACGATTGCATCATTTATTGGGACAAGCACGAGGAGTCTACTATATGTCCGGTGTGCGGCGTCACTCGATAAAAGAAGAGGAAGAAAGCTCCTCGAAAAGTGGTGTGGTACTTTCAGATCACTCCTCATCAGCAGCGGTATTTCATGGACCCTAAGCTAGCAAAGCTCCTGCATTGGCACGCGGATAGGGAGGAGAAGAAGCGACAAGTTGACGGAAATGATCCGGAGATAAATAAAAAAGACAAGATGCTGAGTCACCCTAAGTATGCGAGCCACTGGCAAGCGTTGAACTTCGAACACCCAGAATTTGGGGACGATCCAAGGAACATCGTGCTGGGCGCAAGCACCGATGGAGTCAATCCGTTTGGCAGCTAGAGAAGCACACATAGCACCTGGCCTGTGTGTGTGTGGATGTACAACCTTCCCCCCTAGTTGTGCATGAAGAGGAAGTACATTCACATGAGAACCACATCAATCTGTGTCTGGGGCTGCTGAAAGTGGAGCTAGACATGCTGTGGAAAACGCCAGCCAATACGTGGGACGCCGCAGCGAAAGAATATTTCCCTATGAGAGCCGCACTATTCATGATGGTGCACGACTATCTCTGTTACGGATATGTCGCGGGGCAGGTGGTCCACGAATTTTGTGCATGCGTCAGGTGCATGGATGGCACAACATATCGCTAGCTAGATAGAGATCCTGGGTCTTCGAAAACCGTGTTAATGGGACATCAAAGGTGGCTTCGCGACGATGACGCATGGAGAAAACGCAAGGATCTGTTCGATGGTGAAACCGAACCCCGAAGATGCCCGTGTACGAGGAGCGGCAAGGAAATAGACGAGCTGTTGAAATATTGGAAAGAGTGCCCACCGCCGGGAAAGAAGCGAAAGGCGCCAGAGCCGCTGCTGAAGGTATGGAAAATGAGGTCTGTTTTCTAGGACTTGCCGTAATGGAAGATCCTTTGTGTGCCTCACACCCTTGATGTCATGCATATCACAAAGAACGTGTGCGAGAGTCTTCTTGGTACCCTGCTCAACATGCCAGAGAGGACCAAAGATGGGTCGAAAGCAAGGGAAGACTTGCAATCAATGGGCATCAGGGAGGAGCTTCACACAAAACGACCTAATGATGATGATGATGATGATGAGGCGAAGGACACAGAAAGTCGTCGCAAAGGCAAAAAGGCCAAGACGATCGAATACGACTGTCCTCTCACGTGCTTCACTCTAAGTCAGGAGGAGATCGAACAGTTTTTCCCCTGACTCATAGGAGTAAAACTTCCTTACGGCTACGTGGGGTAGATAAGCAGATACCTAGACTCAGCGAAGTAGAAGCTCAGCAGGATGAAGTCTCACGACTGTCACGTGTTGATGACACAGATACTTCAAGTTTTAATCTGTGGGATCATGGATGCACACGTCCGTGAAACGCTATTTGGCCTATGCAACTTTTTCGATGTCATCTCTCAGAAGTCGGTTGGCGTGAGGCAACTCAAAAGGCTACAGGAAGAGATCATGGTGATACTATGCGAGCTTGAGATGTACTTCCTGCCCGCATTCTCCGACGTTATGGTGCATCTTCTGGTCCATATCGGGGAGGATATCATCCAACTCGGGCCGATGTTCCTGCACATCATGATGTCGTTCGGAAGGATGAATGGTGTCATCAAAGGATACATTCGCAACAGGGCACGTCCAGATGGAAGCATAGCCAAGGGCTTTCTGACTGAAGAGTGCATCTCCTACTGCACGAATTATCTAGTCATCGAGAACCCCGTTGGTCTGCCCATCAACAGGCGCCTCGGCAGGCTCGCTAGAATGGTCACCACGAGGGTCGCCGCAAAATGCATGTCGACTTCAAGGGTCGACTCGCCGACTTTGAAAGAGCAAACCTAGTCGCGATACAACACATAGACGTGGTCTATCCTTGGGTGGTAGAGCACAAAACCTTTATTGAGAAGACATACAATGACCAAGGCCAACAGAGGACGGACGAAGATATAATCAAAGAGCACAACTCATTTTTCACGCGTTGGTTCAAGGACAAGCTTCTGTCGTACCCTTTACATGAGGATTCTTCCGCGGAAGAAAAAATCATATTCGCCTTGTCACAGGGCGCCGAGCACAACCTGATGACCTATGAGGCGTACGATATCAACGGCTACACATTCTACACTAAGGAAAAGGACATGAAGAGCGATGATTATCAGAACTCCGGGCTAATGATGGAATCCTACACCGGTAACGACAAGGACAGATAATATGGAAGGATCGAGAAGATCTGGGAGCTAAGCTACGCTGGAGATAAGGTCCCGATGTTCCGTGTCAAATGGGCCAAGAGCGTCCTAAAAGTAGACTGGTACTTCACCATCATGGTTATACCCGAAGCCAAATCCAAGACCGCGGGCGCAAACGTCACCGCGAAAAATGAGCCATGGGTACTGGCTGCCCAAGTGGACCAATGCTTCTTCATTACGGACCCGTCAAAGCCAGTCGTGTTGTCGTGAGGAGAGGCAAAAGGAAGATCATCGGAATGGATGGAGTCGCCAATGAGCAAGACTTCGACAAGAACGACGACCCGAAGATGGAACATGACGACGATGATGAAGTACCATACACCACAAGAAGAAGCGGGGCAACCCTACCTAAAGGACGTCCGTTCAAGAGAAGAACTCCATTTGCAAAAAAGAAGGGCAAGAAGATTGTGAAAAGATTGCTAAGATCGATTGTATTTAAATTGTAGTCTTGATTTCTCGATTGTATCTCGACCGTCAGACGAAGAAAGACTACACAAATATCAAGAAAGTTCTTGATAATGCTCTCCTCGGCTACGCCAAATCTGGAGGCACCTTCAGGAGGCCAATTTGTAGGTACAGCAACGTGTTCACCCACGTAACGACGTTCCCCTGCGTCAAGCAGCCGCCTGACGGTCAGAAGGATGCCTACTACGCTCTCCATCACATGCGGGGGATTGTACGGGACCATAATCACCTTCTGCTACCAACTAATCTCAAAGATTGGGCCGCACGCTTGTCGGCAATCCAGGACGCGGACATCAGAAAAGAATTCTTTCGCATCCAATCGGAGTTTGCAGAAATCATCCATCAAGATGTCCTTCGTACCTCGGGGCAGTTCTACCTCAAATATCAACCGTCCAACAGTGAAATAGAAACAACGCTACAAATGCAGGCTAACAACGATCGCGATTTCATGACCATCATGAAAGACGGTGGCTTCATCCATGCTCCGGTCCCTAAATCGAGTCGAAAGTAGTGATGCTATGTAGTTCTGAAATATCGATTACCTCATGTTCTAATTAAACATTAATGAACTTGTATGTCTCTTTAGTTTGGACAGTCGTTCAACTTATATGTAATCGATGCTATTTATTAGTAGGACCATGAATCATGCTATTAATGTGTTGCCTTTTTCTTCCGATCCTTTTGTTGCATATTTACATATTGCTTATGTATTGTCTGTGAATTGCTACTAACATTTTGTTTGTATAGTGCATAGATATGTCGTCGTATGTCGTGTACAAGGGTAAGGTTCTCGGAGTCTACGACGACTGGGAGCAGTGTCGGAGACAGGTTCACCGTTTTAGCGGTAACAGTTACAAAGGGTACACCACTAGGGCGGTGGCGGAAGCTAGATACACGCGCTATCTAGCGGGAGATAGGAGGGAGCAGAGGAGGAACTGGATGAAGACCAGTTTCATCGTGATGATGCTCATCATGACTGCAGCTCTCTTCTATGTGATGGTAGTTTAGATATCGACTTGTAATGTGAAGACAAACTCGCTACTCGCGGTCTCGAGGCTTCTAATGTTCTAACTTTGTTCGGTATTTTGAATTCGGAGACTAATATGATGAATTGTATTCGGAAACTAATCTTCTATTGTATTCGATAAATCTGCTATCTATATGTTGTGCTATTTATATTCTATGTTGTAATGTATTTTGTAACCTGTGCAAATATCAAAAAAGCAAAAAAATAAAAATTCCTAATATTCATAGTAGTGGCGCACCATATTGCACTTTCATGGCGCACAGAAATAAAGACACCAGTGGCGCATTATCTAAAACTGCGCCATTAGTAACCCAGAGCACAAGGTAAATATGGCCCTCTAGGAGGCATAGTAATGGCGCACTGTTGGACATAGTAATGGTGCACTATGTGGTGCACCACTATTATATGGGATACTAGTGACGCACCAGAGGTGTGCCAGTAATATTTGTTACTAGTCGTGTCACACCCTAGCTAGCTCATGCACTAGAGTGCTTGCATCATGTTTATCATTCATCAAAAACTTGAAATGGGGATGACAGAACCCCCAGCCCCTCTGGAACCAACTAGGGTTTAATAAATATATTTTCAATGAACCTGAAAAGCCCTTCTATAATGTCCATCATTTTTGTCTTGGTTCAGAACCTCTGCCAAAAGTGGTTCACATTTTTCTAGGACACCTAAGGTCACTGGATTAATTCCTTACCTATTTTCATTTGTGCATTTAAATGCTATAAAATAATTCAAATGCCCAAATAATTCTGGATTTAAGTGAGGGCTGTTAGGAATAATCCCAACAGGTCCCACAATTATTTGCAGGATTTTTGGAAACGTTTTAGTATTTTTAATAAAGCCCAAAACTTACAGAGAAATAGAAAAACAGAAATAAAAGAGAGAGAGAGAGGATCTTAACCGGCCTCACCTGGCAGCCCAACAGCAGGCCCACCTAGCTGGCCCAGCCCAGCAGCCGCTCCAGCGAGCTGCTTGACTCGGCCAGGCAGGCAGGCAGGTGCTCGACGCCGGCACCAGCGCGCGCCGCGCAGCTGCCCGCTGCCCTGCTTCCTCCCCTCACCACTCTACTGGCCTGGGTCGATCACCCACTCCTTCCCCGACCCCCTGGACACCTCACTCTCCCCCTGCCCTCTCCTTCGCTCTCTCTCGCCATGGCCGACACAGCCGCCGTCGTCCCGCCGCCGTAACCGCGCCCACCATCGTCCACGCGCCGCTCCACCATGTCCAGAAGCTCCGCCACTCCCTCCTCGACTGTCGCGCTGAGCCATGCCCCGCCGGAGGCCCCCCAGTGTCTCCACCAAGCTCGTCTTCAACCTCCTGATGGCCAGATCGTCTCCGACGCCCTGCTTGCTTCGGCTCGTTTCCGACCTCGCCGTCTGCTCCGTCGCAACCACCGTGAGCTGGGCCACCTCCCCATCCTCTCCGCTCTCCTTCTCGTGAACCACAGCGAGCACACCGAGTTCGTCCGCACGCGCCGCCGTGGAGCTCGTCGCCGACGAGGCTCCGCCCACTCAACGACCGCGCCACCCTGTCCACTAACCCTACCGCACCCCCAGGAGCACAACGCACCACCCCACATGCCTCGCCGTGCCTCCTAGGGACGAATCCGAGCTCACCCGAGCTCCGGCCACTGCCAAACTCGTGGCCGGCGCCGTTTCCGGCGACCCCGAGCCCAACCACCTGCACCACCCGCCGCGGCTCGCTCCCAGCTATCCATAGAGCGCAACGGCGCCCCAAACGGTGCCCTGTAGGTGAAACCCACACCTGCACCGCCGCGTTTGGCCTCGTCGGTGGCTAAACGCCGGCGAGTTTGACCCCGCTGACCCCATTTGACAATGGGTGGGCCCAGTTTGACCACCCTGGGGTCAATGACAGGTGGGGCCCAGTCGGCTAATTAATCCAGGGTTAGTACTAATTTAAATTAGTTAAACTAATCACACTGACACGCGGGACCCACTGTCAGGTTTGACCTGGACCGTCCCGTTGACCACTGACGTCACCCTGACGTAATGCTGATGCATTAAATTAATTACTGGAATTATTATTACACAGGAAATTCCAGAAAATACCACAAACTTCAAAAAATCATAGAAATTAATCTGTAGCTCCAAATGCAAAGTGTTATATATGAAAAATGATCAGAAAAATCTAATCTATCCATCTGTGCTGGTTTCATGCATGTTTAAGAAAGCTAACCTGATGTTTAGTGCATAGAAAGTTAAAGCACTATTAAGGGCCATTTATGAGTTTGAAACTTGAATCTTTGGTTCAAAATGGCTCAAACACATCTGGTCTTAGTTGCATTAGCCCAATACACTCATTTTGACATGTCTCATGCATGCATCATATTGTTGCATATTGTTTGGTGATGATTGTGTGTCGGTGCTCTCTACGGCAGGTTCTGCCCCCGAGGAGTACCGTGAATACCCTAACGAAGAGCAATACTAGTCCATAGACCAGCAAGGCAAGCAACCAACCATTCGATCATATCGATACAATCCCATGTTCTCGCCTCTGCTCTCTTTTACTGCATTAAGACAATGCGATTCAAACTGCTATGTGCTATGGTAGTTGAACTCATTTCCTCTGCATGACATGTCATTGCCACAGTAACTAGATAAAACCCCCTAGCATGTGTTGGAGTTGATTGAGCCATGTGTATGTGTTGTTCCTACCTTGCTATGCCTGCTATGCTTAGAGTCGTGTCAGGTCTGGTTCATCTGGGTGATGGGCTAGAGTGAAATGATCATGTCAGTAATGAGATTGATGTGTTGAACATGTTTTGGTAAAGGTATCGTGTAGAGGCCATGTAGGAGTACATGGTGGGTTGTTTCATTGGAACCGTCCTTAAGCACCAAGACCTGTATATGTGATTTAAGGATCAGCTACTACCATACATTGGGATCCTTAATTGACTCACTCGACTTCTTATCCACCCTAGTTCTCTGTCCAGGAGTTGCAAGTAGTTTCTGGTGTTTGTAGCTTACTGGAGGCCGCGGGCAGCGCTGACCCGCGGGGTGGGCTGTGATGCGGTAAGTACGTGGTCGGGTATACCGGGCACCCGTTAGGTGTCTCGGAACCCTATACACATCGTTTGGGGCCGTATGTGGAAACCTCGGCCGGACTCCCTGCGTTTGGAACATGAATAGGCAATAAACCTGGATTAGAGACTTAGGTGTTTAGGTAGGTCGTGGTCTACACCCACGTTGGCTTTCGCTTGAAGTCTGCCGAGCACATGTCATGTGCAGACGCTAAGTGGTGGAAACATGTATGAAGAAGTACACCCCTGCAGGGTTAACATCATCTATTCGAATAGTCGCGTCCGCGGTAAAGGACTACTTGGTTGCCTATACAGTTCATAGACAAGTAAATGGATACTACTAAAAGCCTCAAGATAAGTGTGAGTGACGAGGATGGCTCTTCCGTAGGATGACGGAGGTGGATCCTCGGTAGTGTATTGAAGTGGTGGGTAGTGGACTCGAGTGTGCAAAACCATTTCAAGTTGGAGTCTCGTAAGATAGCTTAGCCAAGAGTCAAAGCTGGCTTGCTGCAATAACCCCACCAACCCTTCTTGATAATGTGCATGTATGTAGGATCTGATGTAAGTCTTGCTGAGTACCTTTGTACTCATGTTGCTTAATTTACGTTTTACAAAAGACGCTGCAACCCCTTCTGATGGGTTCTTCATAGACGTCGATGTCGACGAGTAGGCTGAAGCCCAGGTGGTGATCCTGAGCTCACGATGGACCATGTAGTATAGTCAGGCTTACCCAAGCCTCTTTTATTTTACCAGTTGTCTTTACTCAGAGAAGTTACTTCCGTTGTTGGATTGTATGTTTTTATGACTTGAATGTTGGGTCGTGTGACCCGTACTTGTGTGTATGATATGTATGGCTCTCTGAGCCTTAGTACTTGTGTTGTAGAGTCATGTTGTGATGCCTTGTTGTATTTGCACATATCGAGCATATTGTGTGTCTGATTGAAATGCTTGGTATGTGTGGCCTCTCTTACCGGGAAATGTCTCCTAGTCCTTCCACTAAGCCATGGTAGCTTGCTACTGCCCTGGAACACTTAGGCTGGCTGGCATGTGTCCTTCTTCGTTCCTATGTCTGTCCCTTCGGGGAGATGTCACGCGATGAATACCGGAGTCCTGTTAGCCCGCTACAACCTGGTTTACCGGAGTCATGCTAGCCCGGTGCTATAGCCCAGATTCACTCGCTGATGACCGACACGTTCGATGCTGGGTCGTGGATGCCTGTCCCTGTAAGTTTGTGCCACTTTGGGTTTACGACTAGCCTTGTCAGCCCGGGCTCCTTATCATATGGATGCTAGCGACACTATCATATACGTGTGCCAAAAGACGCAAACGGTCCCGGGAAAAGGTAAGGCGACACCCGAGGGAATACCGTGCATGAGGCCGCAAAGTGATATGACGTGTTACATGCTAGATCGATGTGGCATTGAGTCGGGGTCCTGACAGCGTTGGCATCAGAGCCGGACTGGCTGTAGGTTCTCCAAGCCAAACTGGTCGATGTTGAGTCTAGAAATGCTTTAGTTATATGCAGGGGAATTGATTGTGGGATGGAACGTAAGGCTCTTTTTACTCCTTTACCTCATGGCATTCTGATCTGAGTCAGTCTATTCTTCCACCGGGGGTTAAGGATTAGGATCTCTTCTCTCTATCAGGTTCACGTGTTACTAATCAGTAGTACCTTATAGGTTTTATGGTTACAAGCCTAGTTCAGTTCTACTACCCCGTTATGTTGATAAGATGGACCCAGAACCTTGATATGATGTTATTGAGTGACCATGCAATCCTTTGCAAAGTGTCTCAAAATCTTTTTTGAGCATTTACAGCCGTTATGCTGTCCAATTTCTGCAGGAAATTCTAATGCCTTTGCATTATATCGTGTTTCAGATGGCCTCCCACACCCAGAATCAAGTTGTTCATCTGACTAGGTGTCTCAATGTACCTGGCCATACTGTTATGTTAGTCCGGGTAATGACCGAGGCTGGATACCGATGGTATCCGGAGTACACCGTTGAGGAGCAGTATAGAGACTTCAATCAAAGCCAGTACCTCTACACCGTCAGGATATTTCCTTGCTATCCTGGATCCACTCAACCCCTCCATTGCTCATATGGAATTGGGGTTACCATCGATATGTCGGTGCAAGACGCTGCATACTCGATTATGACTATTATACGGGCCAGGACTTCCTTGCTTCAGAACACTGACTTCCGCTATATGCCCATGTCACTCCCCAGGGCAGAAGGCTACTTCATAGCTATCTATACCGACTCTTCTCATGAGGATTCGCTGCTCTGCACTACCGCACCAATGCTTGAGGACAAGGACCGTGAAAATCGTGCCTTGCGACTGGAGCTTTTCAACTCCCGGTCTGATCACTGGGCCACCTTGACCCGGTTTGCACCTGCTGTGCAGGCAGGGTATATGGATATGCGGGATCTATACCCCGTGCGGTCTACTCTGCCGGACCATATGGATTGGCGTGATGTAGGGGGCATCACTGCTCCTCGTGGACCTCTTCTGCTGTCGTTTGATGGTCCCAGGCCACATCCGAGTCCCTATGGACCGCAGGCTCCACGGGATCGATTGTTTCCAGATGATCACGTTCAACTCCCAGGACATGAGGGTAACTTCTATGAGGATTACTACGGAAATGCCTGAGCTGACAGTAGCAACACTAGTATGGTAACAGTTATATCGTCCACTGTCCTGCATGACTCGTGGGATATGACTTAGTGTGTATTGCTTTTCAGAGGTGTAGAAAAATAATGTATAGGAGCTTGGGATGCCTCCGATGAGATGTAATCTTCCCTTCACCGTAGTTGTACTCCGTTTGGTCTTGTACTAAACCTTGTATGGTGTGTATGACGATGGAATAAATGTAGCAGTTTATGTATTTACCATGTCATACGGATGATCATCTTGCATTCCGAGTTATCCTTTGCATTCTACATTTCTATGTCAGAATCTTATCATTCTGGACTAAACCATTGCCTTGTTTTCCTAGGATGGTCAACACCCGCAACAACCCTGCTCCCCCGGAGCAGGCCGAAGGCAGTGGAGTTAGGGATGCAAACCCGCCTCACTCTCCTTCTCTGGCTGAGGTTATGCTGGAGGCTGAGAGAAATAAGCGGGAGACCAACCGTTTGTTGGAGCGCATCGAACAGAACACAACTCTGCATCAGAGGAATAACTTGGTGTCGCTCAGTGACTTCATCAAGTTACATCCACCCACCATCCACCACTCCGTCGAGCCTCTCGACACTGATGACTAGCTTCGCAGTATTACTCACAAGCTACGTTCTACACTCGTAGCTGAGGCTGATAAGGTCACTTTTGCTACCTATCATCTCGAAGGCCCCGCCAGTCACTGGTGGGAGAATTATGAAGCCATGCGCCCAGCTGGCCATGTCACTACTTGCGCAGAATTTAGTGAGGCTTTCCGCGAACATCACATTCCGGAGGGTCTTATAGACCGTAAGCGTGAGGATTCTGCAGTTTCACCCAAGGTAGAATCTCTGTGGACGCATACAGCAGGGAGTTCGGTAACCTAGCACGCTATGCAACTAAGGAAGTTTCCACCGATGCCAAGAAGCAGGCAAGGTTCCGCAAGGGACTTAGCCCTGAGCTTCATTGAGATCTCTGTCTGCACGAGTGCACCTCCTTTCAGAAGCTTGTGAACAAATCCATTAGTGCTGAGATGGGTCAGACTGATTTCGAAGTAACACACAAGCATGTCCGTGACACGGGTTCCTCATCCGGTGCTAGTCCTCAGAAGCGCCGGGTGTGGGTGCCTAACACTACCCTACCACCCAGGTTCACACCGAGGCCATCCTATCAGGCACCTCGTCCAGCTCAGCAGTATGCACCAGGTAAGCCCTATGGTGGGCCAACCTACAATGCTCCTCCACGCACCAACTCAGTGACGTGTTTCAAGTGTGGGGAACCAGGCCAATACATGCGCGAGTGTCCCCAGACCAACCCCAACCAATCTGGAAAGGCTGTTGGCCGTGGCAAGCCAACAGGGAAGGTGTATTAGGCCAAGCTGGCCACCGCTGCACGTGGCCATGTGAATTGCGTCTCAGCTGAAGAGGCTCAAGAGGATCCCAACGTCGTTCTCGGTACGCTCCTTGTTAATTGCCACCCGACATTTGTTCTTTTCGATACTGGAGAATCTCATTCATTTATATCTGAGAGCTATGCTCGTCTGCATAACGCCACATTCTGTGACATGCCTTCCACCATGGAAATTTCTACTCCTGGTTCTAGATGGCAAACCTTTAGAGTAAGCCATGGGAATGAAATTCAGGTCGACAGACTTGTTTTCCTTGCATCATTGATAGCTTTCAAATCTTCGGATATTAATATCATATTGGGTATGGACTGGATGTCAGCCCATCATTCCAAGATCGATTGCTTCTCTAGGACTGTTCAACTTACCCATCCATCAGGCGAGATAGTCAATGTCTTTACCCCGAGTAGTTAAGCGACAACTATACTCTCTTAATGCCAGTCCTTTGCCAGACCTCGAAGATGTTCCGGTAGTTCGTGACTTTCCGGATGTCTTTCCAGAAGAGTTGCCAGGCGTTCCACCTGACCGAGATGTCGAGTTCGTAATAGATCTCATTCCAGGAATTGTCCCAATTTCTAGAAGACCCTATAAGATGGCACCACTAGAACTAGCCAAGCTTAAGAAACAACTTGATGAGTCCTTGAAAAAGGGTTTCATCCGTCCTAGTTCATCCCCATGGGCTTGCCCCGTCCTCTTTGTCAAGAAGAAGGATGGTACGGATCGGATGGTTGTAGATTATCGACCCGTCAACTTGGTCACAATAAAGAACAAGTATCCGCTCCCCAGGATAAACGATCTGTATGATCAGCTCGCTGGATTTGAGGTTGGGCTACCATCAAATCAAAATCAAGAACGGGGACATTCCCAAAACGGCCTTTGTTACTCGTTATGGCCAATATGAGTACACCGTCATGTCCTTCGGTTTAACCAACGCCCCAGCCAGTTTCTCTCGGTTAATTAACTCAATCTTCATGGAGTATTTGGATAAATTTGTCGTGGTTTACCTCAATGATATACTCATCTACTCCACGAATGAGGAAGAACATGCCGAGCATCTAAGGCTTGTGTTAATGAAACTTCAAGAGCATCGCCTTCAGGACAAATTTTCTAAATGTGAATTTTGGTTGCCAGAAGTGACCTATCTAGGACACGTAATCTCTGATAAGGGTATTGCTGTCAATCCCGAGCGAGTACAAGCCATTCTTAATTGGACTCCACCTGAATCGGTCAAGCAAGTTCGGAGTTTCCTTGGCTTAGCGAGCTATTGTCGCCGGTTTGTCGAGAACTTCTCCAAAGTTGCTAAACCTCTAACTGAACTCCTCAAGAAAGATAAAAAGTTCGAGTGGACCCCATAATGCGAGCATAGTTTTTAGGAACTGAAAAGACGCCTGACTTCTGCTCCCGTATTGGTACCACCAGACTTCTCCAAGGACTTTGTTATCTATTGCGACGCCTCACGACAAGGACTAGATTGCATTCTCATGCAGGATCGACGCGTAATTGCTTATGCCTCACGGGAATTGCACCCACATGAGGAAAATTATCCTACTCATGATATAGAGCTTGCAGCTGTAGTCCATGCACTCAAAACCTGGCAACATTACCTCCTCAGTAATCATTGTGAAATCTTCACTGATCACCAAAGTCTGAAGTATATATTCACCCAACTGGATTTGAATCTCAGGCAAAGACGTTGGGTCGAGTTGATCACAAATTTCGACTTAGGGATAACCTACACCCCAGGAAAAGCCAATGTCATGGCCGATCCACTAAGTCGTAAATCTTATAGTAACAATCTGATGTTACAACAAAGTCAACAACTTCTCCATGAGGAATTTTGGAAACTTAACCTTCACATCATTCCTCAAGGATTTCTTTCCACCTTGGTGGAGAAACCTACCCTTAGGGATCATATCATAACCGCCCAGCGGTATGACAAGGGGATATCTCGGATCAAGGAGAACATAGCTAGCGGAGTTGCTACATGTTTCTCCGTGAATGATCAAGGTGTCGTGTACTTCGGAAACCTCTTAGTGGTTCCTACGAAGCGGCAACTATGACATTTGATCCTTAAGGAGGCTCATGAATCTCCTCTCACCATTCATCCGGGTAGCACCAAAATGTATCAGGACCTACGCCAGAGGTTCTGGTGGACTAGGATGAAGAGAGACATTGCTCAATTTGTTGCTAATTGTGATGTATGCCGTCGCGTTAAAGCAGAGCATCAATGGCCTATTGGCACCCTTCAACCCTTAGCTATTCCTGAATGGAAATGGGATAAAATTGGTATGGACTTCATCACCGGTTTTCCCAGGACCAAGAGAGGGAATAATGCTATCTTTGTCGTTGTTGATCGTCTTTCCAAAGTGGCCCATTTCTTGCCTGTTCGCGAGAGTATTACCCCTAGCCAGCTAGCAGACTTGTATATCTCCCGAATAGTGTCCCTCCATGGTGTCCCACTGGAAATCAACTCAGATCGAGGTAGTCTCTTTCCTTTAGCACCGCCTTTCACCCTCAATCAAGTGGTCAAGTAGAACGCGTCAACCAAATTCTAGAAGACATGCTTCAAGCTTCTATTATCTCATTCGGAATGGATTGGGAGAAATGCCTGCCATTTGCCGAATTTGCTTATAACAACAGCTATCAATCCAGCTTGGGTAAAGCCCCTTTTGAAGTTCAAACACCTCTTAACTGGTCAGAAACCGGGGAAAGACAATTCTTTGGCACGGATATGATCCAGGAAGCAGAAGAGCAAGTTTGCATCATTCGTGAAAAGTTGAAAATAGGCAAACCTCGTCAAAAGAGTCAATATGACCGAAAACATAAGGCTATGACTTTTGAGGTTGATGAGAAGGCTTACCTTCGGGTTACTCCTCTGAAGGGAACCCATTGTTTCATTATCAAAGTCAAATTGGCTCCTCGCTACATTGGACCCTTTCGCATTCTCGCTAAACGAGGAGAAGTTGCCTACCAATTGCAAATACCTCTGCCTCTCTCCAGAGTCCATGATGTCTTCCACATTTCTCAACTCAGGCGTTGCTTCTCGGATCCTATCCGTGGAGTGGACCACGAAACGCTTGATCTTCAAGATAATCTCATGTATCGGGAGTACCCCGTTCGTATCCTCGATCAAGCCGAGTGTACCACTCGATGTCATAATATCCAGTTTCTCAAGGTTCAATGGTCGCACCATTTTGAGAAAGAAGCAACCTGGGAAAGGGAGGATTGTCTTTGACTCGAGTATCCCGCCTTCTTCCGGAGGAACCTAAATCTCGGGACGAGATTTTTCTGAGTGGGGCTGAGTTGTCACACCCTAACTAGCTCATGCACTAGAGTGCTTGCATAATTTTTATCATTCATCAGAAACTTGAAATGGGGATGACAGAACCCCCAGCCCCCTCTGAAACCAACTAGGGTTTACTAAAACTATTTTCAATGAACCTGAAATGCCCTTCTAAAATGTCCATCATTTTTGTCTTGGTTCAGAACCTCTGCCAAAAGTGGTTCACATTTTTCTAGGACACCTAAGGTCACTGGATTAATTCTATACCTATTTGCATTTGGGCATTTAAATGCTATAAAATAATTCTGGATTTAAGTGAGGGCTGTTAGGAATAATCCCAATAGGGCACACAATTATTTGCAGGATTTTTGGAAACGTTTTAGTATTTTTAATAAATCCCAACACTTACAGAGAAATAGAAAAATAGAAATAAAAGAGAGAGAGAGAGAGAGAGAGAGAGAGAGAGAGAGAGAGAGAGAGAGGATCTTACCTGGCCTCACCTGGCAGCCCAACAGCAGGCCCACCTAGCCGGTCCAGCCCAACAGCCGCTCCAGCAAGCTGTTTGACTCGGCCAGGCAGGCAGGGAGGTGCTCGACGCCGGCACTAGTGCGCGCCACGCAGCTGCCCGCCGCCCTACTTCCTCCCCTCACCGCTCTACTGGCCTGGGTCGATCACCCACTCCTCCCCCGACCCCTTGGACACCTCACTCTCCCCCGCCCTCTCCTTCGCTCTCTCCTGCCATGGCCGACGCAGCCACCGCCGTCCCGCCGCCGTAACCGCCCACCATCGTCCACGCGTCGCTCCACCGTGTCCAGAAGCTCTACCACTCCCTCCTCGACCGTCTCGCCGAGCCACGCCCCGCCGGAGGCCCCCGAGTCTCTCCAACGAGCTCGTCTTCAACCTCCTGACGGCCAGATCGCCTCCGCCGCCCTGCTTGCTCCGGCTCGTCTCCGACCTCGACGTCTGGTGCGTCGCAACCACCATGAGCTGGGCCACCTCCCTATCCTCTCCACTCTCCTTCTCGTGCACCACAGCAAGCACACCGAGTTTGTCCGCATGCGCCGCCACGGAGCTCATCGCCGACGAGGCTCCGGCCACTCAACGACCGCGCCACCCTATCCACTAACCCTACCGCACCCCCAGGAGCAAAACGCACCACCCCACGTGGCTCGCCGTGCCTCCTAGCGACGAGTCCGAGCTCAGCCGAGCTCCGGCCGCTGCCAAACTTGTCGTTGGCGCCGTTTCCGGCGACCCAGAGCCAACCACCTGCACCACCGGCCGCGGCACGCGCCCAGCTATCGATAGAGCTCAACGGCGCCCCGAACGGTGCCCTGTAGGTGAAACACGCACCTGCAACACCGCGTTTGGCCTGGCCGGTGGCTAAACGCCGGCGCGTTTGACACCACTGACCCCATTTGACCACGGGAGGGCCTAGTTTGACCCCCTTGGGTCAATGACAGGTGGGGCCCAGCCGGCTAACTAATCCAGGGTTAGTACTAATTTAAATTAGTTAAACTAATGACACTGACACACGGGACCCACTGTCAGGTTTGACCCGGACCGTCCCATTGACCACTGACGTCACCCTAACGTAATGCTGACGTAGTAAATTAATTACTGGAATTATTTTTACATAGGAAATTCCAGAAAGTACCACAAACTTCAAAAAATCATAGAAATTAATCTGTAGCTCCAAATGCAAAGTGTTATATATGAAAAATGATCATAAAAATCTAATCTATCCATCTCTACAGGTTTCATGCATGTTTAAGCAAGCTAACTTTCTGTTTAGTGCAGAGCAAGTTAAAGCACTATTAAGGGCCATTTATGAGTTTGAAACTTGAATCTTTGGTTCAAAATGGTTCAAACCCATCTGGTCTTAGTTGCATTAGTCCAATACACTCATTTTGCCATGTCTTATGCATGCATCATATTGTTGCATATTGTTTGGTGATGATTGTGTATCGGTGCTCTCTGCGGCAGGTTCTGTCCCCGAGGAGTATCGCGAATACCATAACAAAGCGCAATACCAGTCCACAGACCAGCAAGGCAAGGAACCAACCATTTGATCATATCGATACAATCCCATGTTCTTGCCTCTGCTCTCTTTTACTGCATTAAGACAACTCGATTCAAATTGCTGTGTGCTACGGTAGTTGAACCCATTTCGTCTGCATGACCTATCATTGCCACAGTAACTAGATGAAACCCACTAGCATGTGTAGGAGTTGATCGAGGCATGTGTATGTGTTGTTCCTACCTTGCTATGCCTGCTATGCTTAGAGTCGTGTCAGGTCTGGTTCATCTGGGTGATGGGCTAGAGTGAAATGATCATGTCGGTAATGAGAGTGATGTGTTGAACATGTTTTGGTAAAGGTATCCATGAGAGGCCATGTAGGAGTACATGGTGGGTTGTTTCATTGGAACCATCCTTAAGCACCGAGATCTGTATATGTGATTTAAGAATCACCTATTACCATACATTGGGATCCTTAATTGACTCGCTCGACTTCTTATCCACCCTAGTCCTCTGTCTAGGAGTTGCAAGTAGTTTCCGGTGTTTGTAGCTTACTGGAGGCCGTGGGCAGCGCTGACCCGCGGGGTGGGCTGTGATGCGGTAGGTACGTGGCCGGGTATACCGGGCACCCATTAGGTGTCCCGGAACCCTGTACACATTGTTCGGGGTCGTATGTGGAAAACTTGGCCGGACTCCCTATGGACGGAACCTGGATAGGCGATAAACCTGTACTAGAGACTTAGGTGTTTAGGTAGGTCGTGGTCTACACCCACGTCGGCTTTCGCTTGAAGTCTGCCGAGCACATGTCGTGTGCAGACGCTAAGTGGTGGAAACATGTATGAAGAAGTACACCCCTGCAGGGTTAACATCATCTATTAGAATAGCCGCGTCCGTGGTAAAGGATTACTTGGTTGCCTATACAGTTCATAGATAAGTAAATGGATACTACAAAAAGCCTCAAGATAAGCGTGAGTGCTGAGGATGGCTCTTCCGTAGGATGACGGAGGTGGATCCTCGGTAGTGTATTGAAATGGTGGGTAGTGGACTCGAGTGCGCAAAACCATTTCAAGTTGGAGCCTCGTAAGATAGCTTAGCCAAGAGTCAAAGCTGGCTTGCTGCAATAACCCCACCAACCCTTCTTGATAATTGGCATGTATGTAGGATGTGATGTAAGTCTTGCTGAGTACCTTTGTACTCATGTTGCTTAATTTATGTTTTACAGAAGACGCTGCAACCCCTTCTGATGGGTTCTTCGTAGACGTCGATGTCGATGAGTAGGCTGAAGCCCAGGTGGTGATCCTGAGCTCATGATGGACCATGTAGTATAGTCAGGCTTACCCAAGCCTCTTTTATTTTACTAGTTGTTTGTACTCAGGCAAGTTACTTCCGCTGTTGGCTTGTATGTTTGTATGACTTGAATGTTGGGTCGTGTGACCCGTACTTGTGTGTATGATATGTATGGCCACTACAAAAAAAAGACACATCCGTGACATATTGGGGCGAACGAAAAAAAATCTGTCATACATATGACACTTCTATGACGATAATTGTGACAAAACCTGGTATCATCATAGATGTGGTGGGATCCTACTTCTATGATAAAAAATCATGACAGAAAATGGGCTTTTTGTCCTGGGCGGGCCGGAGATGGAGCTGCATGACATTCTTTGGGCCGTCCATGACGGAAAAAACCGTGGTAGAAGCGAGGGGGAGGAAAATTTCGGGGAGTTGCCGGTTACGGTGGGAGGTCGGGGGCCGAGCGATGCGCGTTTCTCTCGTACACGTGCAAGGCATTGAATCTAACTGAACTCGAGCGAGGCGTTGGGCTCTAACTGAACCCGAGCGATTGCACTGCAGCCTACGCGTTACTGAACCCGAGCGATCGATCGATGGCTGTTAACTAAACCCGGTGGAGCGATTCCTTCGCTACTGCTGCTAACTGAAGCCGATTGATTGGTTGAACAGTGAGTTTTGTGGGGGGGTTATGATGAACAGTGAGCGGTGGCGTTGCCTCTAGATGAAGAGGACCCCGTGGTGTGGAGGGCTGTATGAATAGTAGACGGTGGAGGGGTGGTTGAACAGGACCCCATGGTGTGGAGGGCTGGATGAACAGTAGACGGTGGAGGGGTGCCCGTGGAGGGGTGGTTGAATAGTAGCCGATGGAGTAGCGCGCGATGGAGGCTGGATGAACAGGAGCCCGTGGAGGCTGGAGGAGGTCGACGGTAGCCCGTGGAGGCTAGTGGAGGTCGACGGTGGGGATGAACAGTATCCCGTGGAGTCGCGTTTTGTGGTACGCCACACCCCTCCTGATGAACAGGACCCCAGTTTCGACCGTAGAGCTCCAACACAAGTTTGTTTCGTCCGTTTGGCGGTACGCCACACCCCTCCCGATTAACAGGACCCCCGTTTCGACCGTAGGAGGTCTGTTTCCTCCGTTTTGCGGAACGCCACACCCCTCCCGATCAACAGGACCCCTGTTTCGACCGTAGGAGGTCCGTTTCCTCTGTTTTGCGGTACGCCACACCCCTCCCGATCAACAGGACCCCCGTTTCGACCGTAGGAGGTCCGTTTCCTCCGTTTTGAGGTACGCCACACCCCTCCCGATCAGTAGGACCCCTTTCTGAATGTAGGAGGTCCGTTTCCTCCGTTGTGCGGTACGCCAGGCCTCGTTTCCATCGCCTATTCCGTCCAATCCGGTTGTCTCCCACGCGTTCCGTTGCCTCCCGATGAACACGACGCATTCCGTTGCCTCCCGATGAACACAACGCATTCCGTTGCCTCCCCATGAACACGACGCATTCCATTGCCTCCCGATGAACACGACGCATTCCGTTGCCTCCCCATGAACACGACGACGACGTTGTTTCTCCATTCTGACCCAGCCATGTACACGGGCCCTCACCGTACGTATGCGTGAGTAGGCGTTCGAGACCCCGCCCATATGTACACATACGTGGCCGTATTTTCTTTCTTGCACCCTGGTCGTTGTATGTACGTGTACATGCTACGTGCACGCCTCTACTACGACACGTGCGTGCCTCTACAACGACCAGTATGTACATACACGTTCGCGACCAGAATTACAACGCTACGTACGCTTCGACCAGGTGGGTCCCGACTGTCAGGCACTTCCTTGCGTGCGAAAATGTAGCTGGTGGGTCCCAGCGGTCAGAGGGGCAAATCGTTTTTCTTTTGCCCGGACGCACTTCCTTTGCATGCGAAGATGTAGCTGGTGGGTCCCAGCAGTCAGGGGGGCAAATCGTTTTTTTTGCCCAGACGCACTTCCTTGCGTCGGAAGATGTAGATGGTGTATACCAGCAGTCAGGGGGGCAAATCATTTTTTTTGCCGGACGCACTTCCTTGCGTGCAAAGATGTAGCTTGTCGGTCCCAGCAGTCAAGGGGAAACTTTTTTTCGCGAAATACGGTGGCCCGTTTGGTGGGTCCCCGCTGTCAGGTGGAGGAATCATTATTTTGCGCGTAATAAGGAGGCACTTCCTTGTTGCGGCCGGGGACCCAGCTGTCATCCTCTCCACGTACAGTCCACGTCCGATGGAAGTCGTTCCTTGACCACGTTGACCACACCGCACCGAGAGCTCCACGGCGGTGGACAACGGTGAGGCCTAGGAAGGGGACGACTCGGAGCTGGGGAAGACGCAGCAGTGGATGCCTACGCGAAGAGGAGTACGAGGGTTCACTGGTTCGGCTGCGGTGTGAGGCTGTTGTCACCGCAAAATAACAGGGGGTGTGGGTGAGTAGAGGGATGGCCTGGCCAGTGGTGGGAGTAGTAGGGGGCGATGAGGCCTCCGCGGCATCACAGCCAGCCACGGGAGGCAGGAGCATGCAGCACGACCGGCGCTGGTTTGGGCGGCTGGAGCAAGAAGACGAGAGGTTGAAGAAGCACTACAACCGTTGGATGAACATCATACAGTAACAGGAGCTAGAATCATTCATATTGACTAAGTTGACAAAGCCCTTCGTCCCCGTCAACTTGGTAGGCCCACAAGTCAGCCTCCCAGTATGCTGGGTTCCAGCTAGCAGGGGGAGTATTCATTTTTTGTGCGTAATAAGGAGGCACTTCCTTCCATGCGAAGATAGCTGGTGGGTCCGGCAAGTCAGCGGGGGGCACGTTTTTTTCGCGAAATACAGAGGCCCTTCCGATGGGTCCCAGATGTCAGGTGGAGGAATCATTATTTTGCATGTAATAAGGAGGCATTTCCTTGTGTGCGACCATGGACCCAGCTATCAGCCTCTCCACGCACAGTCTACTTAGGATGGTGTCATTCATTGACCACATTGACCACGCCGCACTAAGCGCATCCAATGTGATGGACGATGGCGAGGCCCCAGACAGCAACGAGCCGGAGATGGGAAGACGCGGGAGTAGAGTCGCAGACGGAGAGGTGTACGAGGGTTAACTGGTTCTAGTGCGGTGTGGTTCGGCAGTCGGTGGAGAAGAACAGGAGGTGTGGAGGGGTGGAGGGATGGCCTGGCCAATGGTGGAGTAGCGCTTCATAGCGAAGCGTGCTAAGCAGAGCTGCTAGCAGCAGGAGGCGGGAGGTGGTCCCGGCGGCGCTGGAGGAAGAAGACGAGAGATTGAAGATGGATGCCGATCGTTGGATGTAAATCCAACGGCTAACATGTCAGAATCATTTGTTGACTAAATTGACAACGACTTGCGTTGGCTTCGACCTATTGGCCCACATTTCAGCCTCCAAAAATGTGGCACGTATTCAACCCATTTTTTCAGAATTTACAGTCTTTTTTTGCGCGGTAGAATTTACAGTCAATTTGATCTTTTTTTTGAATTACAGCCATTAGCTGGGCTGGGTGAACAATTAATGTAGCGTCCATGCGGCCCATTTATTTTATTTCCTAAAAAATTACAGGCCATTTGCACTTTCTCGAAATACACGATTTTGCTGGGCTGATTCTAATTATAATGTTGGGTTGGGCCAGCAATGTTATCAAAAAATAAAAAGGGGCTGAGCATTTTGTTATAAATATATTTAAATAATAAGTGATATTATTACATTCGTCCTTAAATCTTACCAAGCTTTTGTACACAATCACTAGGATTTTCGTGCCAAAACAATCCAGGATTTATTTGTTAAGAAATTATTTTTATAAGTTAATAAGATGTGGGATATTGTTTTCTTACATATGTAAGTATCTGTTAAATATATGATGACAATAAAAATAATATATAATAACATATAAAATAATTTAAATATATATAATATAGTTAGAAGGGAAACATAAGTTGTACCTGACGTTCCTATTCTTATATAGAAAAATAGAACAGACCTCTGCGTTTTCTTCAAAAAAATACATAAATTGGGCTGCCAAAAATAAAACCTCCGATGGGAGGTCCATAGGCCGGTCGATACATGACGGCCCTAAGAAAATACAAACAGGCCCTCCCATCCGAGGTCGTGGGCTGCGCATGTTAAAAATGAAAGCCTAGACGGGGCAGCCCAAAACCACGTCCAACACTTGCCAAAACTTTGTCCCTCATTTTCTCTGTGTTTCGCACACTCGATATTGTGTGGGCATTTTGACTGTGCATCATATGAAGATGTACTATGCATGAATGTTGATGAGGATGATGTTAACTAGCTGGTAGTTCCATTTTCGACCATGAATAAAACTTCCAACATTATGTTAACCCTGTTTGAAAAGGTTGTGTTAATATAAATGCTCTGCCTCTGAAAGTTGCAGTTTCTTATCTGAAACTGAACTTGCAGTTTCTTATCTGAAACTGAACTTGCAGTTTCTTATCTGAAACTGAAACTTGCAGTTTCTTCTGTTCTGCACTTTTATACTCCTATGAAACTACATTTTTTGAAGTGCTAAAAATAGATCTCTAGAATTCATAAAATTCTTCATATGCTCAATACTGCAAATCTGAAATTCAAAAGACATTCATATCTAAAAGTACTCTCAAAATACACAACACAAAACAACATTCACAACCTGCAAATACTGACAACCCTAAGCTCCTCCTGACAATTCACAACCTGCCCGACGATTGTGCTGGAGGGGGCAGCCCCCTCCTATTCCTCGGTGGCAGACAGCCGCCCCGTGAGATGATGTGAACGGCGAGGGAGACGTTGGCGGGGAAGCATTGTCGGGCCAACTGCTTTTCTCCTCTTGCAGTTGGGTTCGATTGACGAAGACTCCACCGGCTCGCTCTGGCAGGACACCCTCACAAACGGCACCCTGTAGATGCTCGATCCTTCAATCTCTGGTGGATGCTCCATCTGGGATCGATACTCCCACCACCGCTCCCTCACGACCGGATTCGGTGAATTTGTTTGCTCCATGGCCCAGAGGAGCAACTCTATGTACTCCGGCGCGACTCCCTCCGGGAGTATCGCCGCCTTTTCGCTCTGTTGCAGATATTTGGCCATGGATGTCGCCGTCGCCGCTAGTTGGTCCTTGTTGTCAAACCAAGACTGTATCTCCAACATCCTAGCTAGCTTCACAGGGTCGCCGTCTGCGATCCTCACGTATCGGTTGTACTCCTCCATCGATCTACTTCTCCACAGCACCTTCACTCGCCGGCGGTGGTTTTTGAATGGAAGAGGAGAGGAGCAGCGCTGGTTTTGGATTAGAACGGGAGAGGAGCGACGCTGGTTTTGGACTGGAACAGGAGAGGAGGGGCGGTGGTTTTGAAATGGAAGAGGAGAGGAGCGGCGCTGGATTTAGATTGGAACAGGAGAGGAGCGGCGGTGGTTTAAGAGGAGAAGAGCGGAAGAGCGGCGCTGGTCTTGGAAGTATTTTTTTGTTGTTTTGCGTATTTTGGGTCAAAGTTTGACCACGTACTGTATTTGACAAGCAAAATGTGAATGCATGTCACCAAAAATTGTATCGTTTGGTTCGTATCTGAATGTACTTTCAAATTATATTATTTTTGCAACGTATAACATATATTTTATGTGCGAAAATCATGGTCAATTATGACCCAGAATAAAAGGGAGACTAGTTAATGTGGGGTCGCTTTCTTAATTGAAGGGTAAATTGATTTTGATTTTGATCCAGTCACAGCGCGCCGGCCCTCTCGCCCAATCCTAAATCGCTGCCGCACGCTCCTCTCCCTCTTCTCCATTGCAAAACCACCTCCTCTCCTCTCCATCATCTCCATTCCAAAACCACCGTCTCGCCTCTCCCTCTTCTGATCTTCTCCATTGCAAAACCACCTCCTCTCCTCTCCATCATCTCCATTCCAAAATCACCTCCTCTCCTCTCCATCACTCCATTCCAAAACCACCATCTCGCCTCTCCCTCTTCTGATCTTCTCCATTGCAAAACCACCTCCTCTCCTCTCCATCATCTCCATTCCAAAACCACCGTCTCGCCTCTCCCTCTTCTCTATTGCAAGACCACCGTCTCTCCTCCCATCTTCCAAAGCTAGCACCGGACCACTCAGAAGGACATCTATGGAGAGGATGCAGCAGCGAATCAGGCAGATCACCGGCAGTGACTAGGCAAAGTTAGCCAGGTTGAAGGAGATCCTTAGTTGGTTGTGACAATGAGTGGGAGATTTCGAGGACGGTGCAGGCCATGTGGCAATGTATGCGAAAGAGCGAGACAGCGGCAATGAGGGTGGCGATGTACATGTACTCCTCGGCGGCAGTCACGCTGCAGTCCTCCGAGTTCATCGAGTATCTCCTATGGGCGATGGAGCAGACAGATTCGCCCGAGGCGACAGTCAGGCGGAGGTGGTGGGCGTACAGGTCGAAGGTCGAGCACCCAGAGGATAACGAATCGATCGAGTATGGTGTGCCATTCGTGAGGGCGCAGAGCCAGCCGGAGCCACAGGAGTATTCATTCTCCCACCGCAAGAGGAGGCCGGATGGCGCGATGTTGCTTCCCCGCCATTCTCCACAGTTCCCTCGATGCTCACCTCGTTTCAACGGCGGCGGTAGGGTTTAAGGTAAGCTTCGCACTAACCTAATCTTCCACCTGCTCATGCTTACAATCAGTGTGACAGCTAATGAAAATCATGCTTACAATTAGTCTCTGAGTACTACGCCAATCACCCTAAACTAGCTCTGGACCTTTGAGTCAAAGTTGTGACACAGTGTACAAATAAAGAGAAATAGATTGGTGCTTCTTTCAGAAAAGATTACTCCCTAGAAAACTGCCAATATAAGCTACTAGTATTTGGTTAGAGGATTTGCTGCCGAGAAAGATCCGTCCACAGAGAGCGCCACACATCCCACTGGTGGTGGTGGATGCCAATGCGTGCATGCAGCATGGTTGGTGTCGGTAATTTTTACTTGGCACACCTCGCACTCTGCATATATGCCGGTTCCATACTTACATTTGTGAAGTTCCACCAAAATGCAGCTGAATAACCCTGTTTGCACAGATAATGAAAAAGCGTGATTACATTATAGTGGCACTAATTGATGAAACACACAAAATAAATAGAAGAAAATATTGCGATAGTATCATAGTATGCCATGCTGCGAGGGCGAGATGGGCCCTGCGACGCCTCATACGGTACGCCTCATACTGGACATCGTCCCAAGTCTCCCAGATACACCTTCTGCCAGTGATGAACATCAGTGTACAGCGGTAGTACAAGGAGGCGCCTTGAGACATTCAAATCTCTATTTTTGTACATATCAACTAAAATTAAGCACCCCAGTTTGCAGAAACGCTTAAACATTAACAATGGGACTAGTTGATGAAACATACTTTAACAAAGAGAAGCACTTTCTTTATCTACATTGGAAATGAAATGATAGAGATGACACTCGCTCTATTTTAACTGTATTATTACTTCATTTTATCAGTGACACTAGGGTCGAGCAGGTGGCAAACGAGGTGTACCGTGCGTCGCAAGGATGGAGGCCGGGGGTGCTTAGACTGGGATGCTGAAGCTGGCTCTTTCAGTCACCAACATGGATGATTCAATTCATGGGACCTTTTGGTGCAGTTCACCTAAAATGAAGCAATGTCCCGTGAGCTAGCAGCTTCTTCTTCAAAAATTTTAAGAAAAGGGCTCCAGCCCCGGTTCCATTTCCATCAGAAAACGAAACCCACAGAGCTTCTTCTTCATTAGTTGCAATAAAATTGAGCAACATCAAGGTTGGTTGTGAAGCTCCTGGAATGCTCAACTATAATTTGGATATCATTTGTGCAGTTCAACTAAGATCGAGCGTGAAATGTATATCTCTGTTTGCACAAAAAAGGTGGAAAGGAGGGTGACTAACAAGTGATGAAACATGCATCAAATGAAAAGAAGCATGTTCCTTATCTGAATGGCAATCCTACAAGGACAGTAGCAATTTCTAAAGCAGTGGCATTGCTAGATATTAGTGTGGGCATTAGGATTAACTATGACAACCGTTAAATACGACATTACTTTGGGCACGGGAGAGTAGGCGGACCAGGACAGTTGCATTTCTAACGAAAAGAACCAACTTATCTTAATGGGAAATTTTAGCAGGACATGTAAAGAAGTGCCATTGATTCATATTACTGGAGGCATTACATTGAAAACAACATTGGTTTAACGTGTCCTTACTTTTAACAGTGCGACTGCTACATTTTACCAGTGGCATTACATAAGAGTGGCTCGGGGCAACAAACATCAGAACAGGATATCTGGGTTGGTCCCATTTTTGTTCGGTATAGCCACCTTATACTGTGTGAGGCTAGCAAATCTAGTGCTGGACTTACTCTGTTGACTTGTCCCCCAGTCCCCACTTTCTTTCCTTTTTCAACCAATAGATCGGGTTTATATTGAGTTTGTACTGCGTTTCCCTTTATTTCCCTATTAGACCTAGAGACCAGTTGGATAGCCAGTCTCTGCTACTTTTCGCCCCCATTATTTCCTCTTTCGACCAAGTCCTAGATTCAGGTAACAAATCCTCCCCCACCCCCACCCCCTTTCTTCCTTGTTTGAACCAAGTAGTACTAGATTCGAGTGCATGAACTAGTTTTACCTCTTAAACATAAAAAATTAGGTGGTTTTTGAACAGCCGATCGATCCTATCTACGAGGGGGCCTGAGAAATAGTAAAAGATACAAATGCAGCGACATCAGGAGCTCGGGAAGTAGAGCAAGGCTGGTTTCGAAGGAAGTTATAGCTAATGGTTGCCGGGATGTCGCTAGGTGGGCGGCGGGAGGCCGGATCTGCCCACACTATGGCAGCAAGGAAGAAGGGGTCGGAGGCCCTCCCTCGCCAGTGGTGCTTGGGAGAGAACGACAAGGCAGGCTGATAGGGACGCGCCCAGCAGTGGGTAAGAGCCGTCGCCGAGGACGACCGCATGAACATTGCACCTTCTCACCTTCCCCGGCGGAGAGGATCCAACTGGATCTATGACCAGCGGTGAGCAGAGAGAGAGAGAGAGTGGCCACCGCTGTGGTGTTTATATCTGGAGAGGCCCAGACAGTGTGAACAGAGCAACACTTGCAAGCAAGCGCGGAGGCTCCTGCCTATATAGTGGAGTAGTACTTAGTTTTCTTTTGTCTACCGGAGTCGGCTTGACCTCGTCAATGACTGTCGAGAAGTCTTCATGCATGTGGCCCGGAGGCGCAGTTGTTGTCATTTTGATCTGAAGCGCCGGATTATAACATATAACACGAAAAAATGCCACATGACAAGAAATCATAACCTCACTGCCCAAAGGAGACAACATGAATCCCGACGGACAAACTAGACGAGGAACAAAGCTCAAATTAAAGATAAACTCGGAGAAAAGGGGTCCGTCGATAGATGTCCTAATTAACATAGCCGGCTTGACCTAGATGGCAGCCGAGTAGTCACTGTTCGTGCATGTGCCCCCAATGACTAGCCCAACTCAGTTGTCGCTGTTTAACCCTCGCAGTGATCCGAAGCACATGACACCTAATTTTGCGAGATGACAAGAAACCTTTTTTTAGATTTCTCACCACAACTACAGCCATGTACAACACAGCCTGCACGATATGTAGACGATAGCCAATCTAGGCGTGTCTGCTGGAGTCTGGTCACATGCATGGACGAACTGATCTTCCGTGTCTTGCAGGGATCGTCCAGGCACCAATGTAGTACAACACTTCTCTAGTACTATCGCTCGTCTCCCTCTTCTATTAAGTCACCCGACTTGCGGGGCCAGGGAGTGTGCCTATGGTCGGTTCTCAATTATCGTCCCACATGTGTGTGCGAAAGCAATATGACGCGCGTTCCATTCGGAGAGCAGCGTGCCAGACCGACCGACCGTCTGGGGTGCGACGCGAACGCGAGGGCGTGCTGTATACTCCGTACATGTGTACCGCCATTTTCTAGACGCTTTGCTCCATGGCGCAGGCGCAATCCATGGATACAAAATTAGTATATTGTATACTATTTAAAAGTCTAGGGCGGGGCTTTTCCTGCGTGGAAGGCGGTGGGGCAGTTCCGCCTAGTAGGTTCGACAGAGATGCGAGAAGACAAGGGGGTAGGCTGCTGCAAACGTAGGGCGGTGTGATTTGAAAATGAGTTATTGCTGGATAGGTGGGGCCCCGTGATTTGACTTGCCATTATCATTTTAACTACGGCGCTACGACCGGCATGAGTCTCCTGATTCCTGACCACCTCCATACAGGTGCCTCTCCCAATGATCCACCACGTAGTAGAGGCTGGCTCTTGCATGAGAGCCCACTTCTCCACTTTTTCCTTGCCTCTCTTTCCTCCACATATGCAAAAATGCCATGTAAAGAGCACTATTGTACTTACTTGCTCCTACAGGTGCTTAAGCTTGCCACATAGGCATAAAGTCTGATGTGGAAAGTTAATCAAGAAGAGAGAGACTAGTTTGGTGACCCAAGGAAGAAACGGTGCTAAGCGCGTGTACCTAGGTGAAAAGACAATTTTGAGTCTATAGCTAATTAAATGAAGCAAACTTAGCAACACCATTTCATTGGAAGAGGTCACTCCTTGGAAAATGCAATAAATACTAGTACTCCCTGTGTCCCATTATATAAGAACGTTTTTCACACTACACTAGTGTCAAAAACGTTCTTATATTATGGGACGGAGGGAGTACGAAGAAAGAGATAGAGAGGAGTAAAAAATACACTTATAGCCAACCTTATAGCCAACCTTGTTGTAGTATGAGTGACTAAGTGATGACTATGTATGACATGCCAACATCAGATAGCCTAACGCACCGTGTTAAATCTCCAAGGGCGCGACCGCGCGAGCGACGCGACGGTCGTGGTAGGCGCGACCATGATACGGGCTGCTGGCAGCCCTTGGATCTGAGATCAAACGGTCGCATGCTAAGTTGCTGAAAATTTGCAGAATAACCCTCCAGGATAGGATATTCACCCATAGGTCTAGAATCACGCCATGCAACCGTTCGATCTCAGATCCAAGGGCTCTCGGAAGCCCGTATCATGGGAGAATGGAAAGCCACTACCCTGCCGTTCGCACGCTGGCAGTTCGCTCCTACTCGTCCCCGCACGTCCTTTAATACTACGGCGGTTCGCTCCTAGTCGTCCCGTCCATTCACATTACGGCAGTTCCACTAATCCTAACCCTCCTCCCAAATCCATGGCGTCCCAAATCTCCCCGATCGGCGGTGAGTACAAGGTTAGAACCATCACCGGCGATGAGTTCGACTTCATCTACACCCGTTATTCCGTGACGGTGAAAGGATGCCTTTCTCGCTTCAGACGCATGTTCGAAAACTCACATGATGAGTGGGTCGCTGGGCTAGATGTTGAGTACACCACAGTCATGGGACGAGAGAAGGATCTAAAGGACGAAGAGAGGAAGAAGCCCGCCGTGATCCAGGTTTGCGTACATAACGTTTGCTTGGTCTACCACATATGCCATGCCGACGTTGAGTGCCAGGATTTTAAGAACTTCCTCGAGGACAACATAGTGAAATTTGTTACTGTAGACTTTAAGAACGACAAAGAAGTCCTGGGTCAGATAGGCCTCGTTGTAGGCAACCCCTTCGACCTCCAAAAGAATCGGCTGGTGCCCTCTCGTCAGCCCTCAATGCTGACCCTGGCAGGAGCCATGGTTCATCCTTCGTACCGTAAACTGGAGAAACCTCATTACACGTTTCATCGTCATGCATGGCAGCGGAATGTACTAGATATAGACCACATCCACTACGCTGCAATGGATGGCTACCTTTGTTTCAATATCTACAAGGGTTGGATGAAGAGCAACAGCCAAGTTGGCGGTTCAAGCAAAGAAGTATCGGCCAAGAGGAAGAGGGACAAGGACGAAGTCGAGGACGTGGACGAGGACTCCGAGTAAGGTGGCAGTGTCGTTGCTCATGGTGGTTCTAAACTTCTAATGCAGTGTCTACCGGATTAGTTGCATAGTTTAATTTCAGGTGTGCTTAGTTTAATTTGAGGGGTGTGTTGTGCTGAGCCCCCAGCAGAACTATGTTATGTTTCTTCTCGTTACTTTAACTCTTCAGTATGTACATACTACTAGTATTTCTTTAATAGAATTTAGCACCCCAATTAAGCACGTACTAGCTTTTTTAATAGTACTATATGCATAATTTGGCGACGAGCGCTCTCTATATGTACCACCTTTTTTTAAAATTTCAATTTTTGCTCCATGGCGCAATCCATCGATAGTACTACTGTACAAAAGTATACATTTTTTAAAAGGCTAGCATACTGTTCATCACATATATATATAGCCAGTTAAATTCTCAACCTAGAACGACGTGCATGCCATGTAGTAAACCGATACGGAGGAAGTATAGTAAAAATGAGGTGATTTTACCGAGCGATCGGCGGGGGAGCATGGCCTGTCATGCGGTCCCACGTGTCATGATGTACCAAGGCGATGCGCGTGTCCCTCTTGAGGCAGAAGCAATACTAGTACGTGGTTTGAGATGATGTCGAACCGAAGTGTGAAATAATGGTTGCTTCTTCCGTCTGGGAAGGTGCGGCATTGTGATTTGACGTCTCATTGCTCATTACTACTACTGGGCCGGTACGAGTGGGGTGCGTCCCCCTGCTGTTCTGCACTGTTATTTGGTGCTTGACACGTCGACCCGGTTGCTATATGTCCCACATGTCGGCGACAGGAAGTACAGAATTCATGAAAGGGAGCGTCGACGGAGGAGTATACTACAGAATTCATGAAAGGGAGCGACTTAGTTTTGGAAAAATCTGTTTTTACGGAGTACGTACCCACTAGGGTTTATAGGGCTCATCTAAAAAACATTCGTTTTTCCGTTTGATAAGTCTCAATTCTACTATACTAGTAGTAGTACCATTACATGTTGGATTTCGAGGTGCGTTAGATCACCCGACGCAAGCAGTGTCAAGAGGAAACTAACCAATGCATGTACAAGTTCATGGAAATTTATTGGTCATTCATGCATTCGTTCTAATTAATGCCTCGGTAAACATAACTTCTTGAGAAAAACGAGCGTACTGTGCAAACTACGAAATTAATTCGACCACTCACCGTCTACCTTGGTTGGAGAGATTTTGAAATTGAGCCATAAACTGGAAAGGAGGGAGTAACTTTGTCTCGATTACTATTTGTGGCCTTGTATAGATGCAAAATGTATTTTTTATAGTGGCCTTGTATAAGTTAATGGAGGGAGTACTAACCAAAGTACGTACGTAGTAGGGACGAGGAGTAAACGGAGGGAGTAGTAAAATTTTCTCCTAAGTGATGACTAACCTTATAGCTAACCTTGTTGTAGTATGAGTGACTAAGTGATGACTATGTATGACATGCCAACATCAGATAGCCTAACGCACCATGTTAAATCTCCAAGGGCGCGACCGCGCGTGCGACGCGACGGTCGTGGTAGGTGCGACCATGATACGGGGTGCTGGCAGCCCTTGGATCTGAGATCAAACGGTCGCATGCTAAGTTGCTGAAAATTTGCAGAATAACCCTCCAGGATAGGATATTCACCCATAGGTCTAGAATCACGCCATGCAACCGTTCGATCTCAGATCCAAGGGCTCTCGGAAGCCCGTATCATGGGAGAATGGAAAGCCACTACCCTGCCGTTCGCACGCTGGCAGTTCGCTCCTACTCGTCCCCGCACGTCCTTTAATACTACGGCGGTTCGCTCCTAGTCGTCCCGTCCATTCACATTACGGCAGTTCCACTAATCCTAACCCTCCTCCCAAATCCATGGCGTCCCAAATCTCCCCGATCGGCGGTGAGTACAAGGTTAGAACCATCACCGGCGATGAGTTCGACGTCATCTACACCCGTTCTTCCGCGACGGTGAAAGGATGCCTTTCTCGCTTCAGACGCATGTTCGAAGACTCAGATGATGAGTGGGTCGCTGGGCTAGATGTTGAGTACACCACAGTCGTGGGACGAGAGAAGGATCTAAAGGACGAAGAGAGGAAGAAGCCCGCCGTGATCCAGGTTTGCGTGCATGACTTATGCTTGGTCTACCACATATGCCATGCCGACGTTGAGTGCCAGGATTTTAAGGACTTCCTCGAGAGCAACCTAGTCAAATTCGTTACTGTAGACTTTGGTAACGACAAAGAAGTCCTGCGTCGGATAGGCCTCGTTGTAGGCAACACCTTCGACCTCCAAAAGAATCGGCTGGTGTCCTCTCGTCAGCCTTCAATGCTGACCCTGGCAGGAGCCATGGTTCATCCTTCGTACGGTAAACTGGAGAAACCTCCATACACGTTTCATCGTCATGCATGGCAGCGGAATGTACTAGATATAGACCACATCCACTACGCTGCAATGGATGGCTACCTTTGTTTCAATATCTACAAGGGTTGGATGAAGAGCAACAGCCAAGTTGGCGGTTCAAGCAAAGAAGTATCGGCCAAGAGGAAGAGGGACAAGGACGAAGTCGAGGACGTGGACGAGGACTCCGAGTAAGGTGGCAGTGTCGTTGCTCATGGTGGTTCTAATGCAGTGTCTACCGGAATAGTTGCAAAGTTTAATTTCAGGTGTGCTTAATTTAATTTGAGGGGTGTGTTGTGCTGAGCCCCCAGCAGAACTATGTTATGTTTCTTCTTGTTACTTTAACTCTTCAGTACGTACATACTAGTATTTCTTACATTTCATCTTTTAGTTGGTATAGTACTACCACTCGTTTCTTCACATTATATACGTACAATATATATGGCCAACATCATATAGCCAGCAGTTTAGTTGTCAAAGAATTTCAGGGTGCTTAGTTTTGTCAAAGAATTCCAGGGTGCTTAGTTTTATTTGAGGGGTGGGTTGTGCTGGACACCATTATTGTGACTAGCCTTTTTAATAGTACTATATGCATAATTTGGCGACGAGCGCTCTCTATATGTACCACCTTTTTTTTAATTTCAAGTTTTGCTCCATGGCGCAATCCATCGATACTACTGCTGTACAAAAGTATACATTTTTTAAAAGGCTAGAGGGCGGGGCAGTCTAGCTTGGTCGGTTTCACGAGAGGCGAGGGCCTTTGTGATTTGACGGCTCATTACTGCTGGAAGGCGGGGCCTTGTGATTTGACTGCTCGTATAAATGCGCCGACGACCTGATCGAGGAGGAGCAAAGAACCGTGCGGTATACTCAAGTTTTCCACTGGAGTAGTACTGCGACGGAGGAGCACGAAACACGGCAGCCCAGTGCCATATGGCGATAAAAAATGATCTAATTTGCTAGTCATCTCATTGTTAGCATTGTTCTATTCATTCCCTCAAAAACAAAAACCATTGTTCTATTCATGCCTCGCAGAGAACGTGACACGTGCGGCGAAACACCCGAAGCAAAAGATGAAACACAGCAGCAAAAGAAGAAGGAAGATTATCACCCCAAATGATCTAATTCGCCGCGGAGTCGTAACTGCTTCTTCATCGCCTCCACGACCTCCATCTCCTTGCGCGTCTCCTCCGCCATCTTCTTCATTCTGTCCATGACGCGGGATTTCTCGATGCGAGCCTTCATCATCTGTTCCACGGCCGCATTACGTACCTTGACAGCAGCCGGGTGCTCGATGCGGAGCTTCGCCAACTCCTCCTTCTGTTCCATGACGAGGGCCTGCAGCATCTTCATCGAGGAACTACTATTCTCATGCAGCTTCTTCCAGCCGGCGTTCTTCTCCTTCAACAGGTCGATCTCGTGGCAGAGCTTCGCCTTGTCCTCCTGAAGTCGCAGGATTTCGCCGGTCGCCTTCTTCTCCGAGGCAATGCTCTTCTTCAGCAGCATCACCAAGCCGGCGGTCAACTCCCCCTGCTGATTGAGCTCAGCGGGCATGTCGTCGAGGCTCTCCTTCAGCAACTCCATCAAGCCTTGGATGAACTCCTTCTGCTTATTGAGGTGCTTATTGAGCTGATCGGGCATGCCGTCGAGGGATAACGACTCCAGCTCCGCCGGCTCGGCATGTTCGCCTCCGCGGCTAGGGCGCTCCTGGGAGCCATCGCCTGCCCGTGAGAGATCTTTCGAGGTCTCTGCGTGGCGGCGAGCCCTCTCTTTTTTTCCGCAGCCTTGGTTGCCGCTCCCTTGTTACGAGTAGTTCTCGACCTAGAGCTCTGCTCACCGGCCATGGCAACGACGGACGAAGAAGAAGCACTTATGAGGAGGAAAGGTAGAGTAATTTTCGGTTAGGTAGTTCCCCTTTTTATAACCTAAGTACTAGCACTAGTACTAATACCTGCATAGTGGGAACACGTTCAGGTTTGGTACGTACTAGTAGGTGTGAGCAGGCTTTCGAATGTGATGGGAACAAGGTAAAGATTAATTGATGGTTTTGGTTTCGAGGCCCGAAACGGCTCCCGATGAGTTTAGCGGAACATAAATTTCAAGTACTACACTGCTCAAATGCGTAAATATTATGTTACTGTCAAAAATTGGCACAAAATACGAAGGAGACCAATGGAAGTACTACTAGCAACCCACGATTTAACTACTCGCATGCGCGCAGTGGAGTAATAATGTCTTTCTTCCGCCCTCACGTCCACTCAATTTGCATGCGCTGTATTAATTGACCATCAATGAAGTGAACGACTTTACACGCGTCAAATTATCACATGGGGTGGATCTTGGTACAAAATTGCGTCCGCCCGTGTACCCGCGTGTGCGTGCGAGGGAATGAGTGCGTGCGTGGCGTGCGTGCACATCTTCGCTTCGTGCATGTACCGCCAGTATGGCTCAGGGAGGACGAGTACATTCTTCTGGAACCAGCAGCACGTCACTGTGATCAATCCACGCAAGGAGGTCGCGACAACGCCTCCACATGTGCCACGTAGCTTCATGAACTATAAGAGAGACACTGTGTAGCGTGCCATTGGTATTCTAATTTACGTGTTTTGCACATACTCGAAGTACTAGTAAGGTACACGTGCATTGCACGCATCAGATTTTGCAACCAAATTATGAATAAATACCACACTATAGCATGTAAGCTCTGAGTCATATATGCGTGATGTAGCCCTTCGTTTAATTCTTATAGTTCATCTCATTCAAAATCAATTAGTTTTTATAAAAAAGCTAAGAACGCGGGAATAGGAAAAACATGGGATTATAGTGGAATGTCGTCTTGAATCCTACAGGATTGTACGAGTGTTTGATTGTGCATAGGAAAAACGCAGAATTCTTTCAAAGAGGTTTGAGTGGATGGGATGTTTCCTATGAAATCTAGTGCAAATGAATCATATGGAAAAATTCCTATGGTTTACAATCCTACGAATCAAACAACCAAGATAGGAAAAATTCCTAATGATTAGAATCCTCCAAAATTCCTTTGAGAATCCTTTGAATCAAAGAAGCCCTTAATCTATTTTATGATTCATGGAATTGTGCGTTGTAAAGCATAAAGTAAAAACAAATAATGGCAATTCAACTAGAAAAAAAGTTTGGGCAGTTATGATACGGAAGATTCTAGAACAAAAGAGAACCACTGTTGTTTTGAGGTTTGTGCATTATGCTTAAGTTCAACCATGGAGTCTGCTAGATTGTACATGTGGCAAAATCCGGTGGGGGCTAGAAGATGGTGCGAGGGGCCAAGTGGAGGGAGACTATGAAGGAATGCACAAGTGCGAGATCAATATTTAGAGAGAGGGGGCGAACACGTGCGCTGTTGCACGAAGTGGCGGAGCCATGAAAAATAAATGAGCTAGGGGCCAAGCATTGCTAATCCTTTACGAGGAGGGTCAATTCATGAAATTAAACCTTTTTAGCAGGAATTGCCTAATGATCACATTCATATTTGCCTTGATATATAGTGATGTTAGGGGGGCAGGGCCCTTACTGCCCCCTGTCTTCGCCATTGTGCACGCGTCTGAGAGATGAAGCGAAAGGCATGGATGATGAGAGGGGGACGTTGGATATATAATTAATGTGGGTGTATTAGCTATATATGTTAATCCTATATAGAGAGATATAGATTGATCGATGTGGACGTGGGAAAGAGGGTGAGACCTCACTGGATATATCGATTGATCAGTTTGTGTGGAAAACTATGAAAGACCTAGCTATATACACACATACATACAGGAACATCCATCACTGCGCATGCATGCGTGAGAGATAAAGAATGCCCGATATGATGGAGAGGGGGATGTGTGTGGGTGTGTGCCTTCATGGGAGACCGACCTGAAGAAAAAGATTGCATGCGTGCGATGGATAATGCCGACTGGTAGTGGGTGTGCATGCATGCACGAGAGAAAGTTAGTGGTAAAATTATAAAGAGAAGACTACTGTGTGGGTGTAAAAGAATAAGTGAGGTCATAATCAATGTAAAGTTGAATTCAAATATTTGAATAAGAGATCCTGATGTTTGAAACCCATGCATGCATGAATATAACGGATATCTGCGCGGTGTGGTTTGGAAACGAGCATGTTGTAGTGTATACACATTAAACAAGGTCAGACTAATTTGAATTTGAGATACTGATGGTAGACATCATTTGCCCACGTCGCATCCATGCATGGACACAGTATTCTAATTGGAGATGATGGGCAGCTTTCGCATCACATATCTATATCTATACCCCTATATATATATATCATATTATATTATATATATTTTTATATTGTGTGCGGGTAACTTTAACTTTGAAAGATGGTCGTTAGATGAGGCGAATCAGATGGTCCAAAGATGGAAAATTTGAGCACTATTGGCCGTTGGATATCATCTAGATTCCCCAGATTTCGCCACATGTATAATCTAGAAGACTCCATTGTTGAACTTAAGCATAATGCACAAACATCAAAACACAAGAACTTCTTATTTGTTCTAGAATCTTCCGTATCAGAATTGCCCAAAAGTTTTTCTACATGATTTGCCATTATTTGTTTTTACTTTATGTCTTACAACGCACAATTCGATGAATCTTAAAATAGATTAGCTTTCTTATAAAAACTAGATGATTTTGAATGAAATGAACTATACGAATTAAACGAACATCTACATCATGCATATATGAATCAAAGCTTGCATGCTATAATGTGGTATTCATTCATATTTTGGTTGCCAAATCTCATGTGTGCAATTCACGTGTACCTTACTCTAGTCTAAATGGTGTTTGTGTGCGTGTTGCACGTGTTGAGGTGCAAATTGTCTTTTTTTTGGTACACGTTAAGCTTGTTCTTCCGAAATTTCATGTCGCGCCTTGTTATGCCGAAAATTGAAGCTAGTGTATTTGTCTATCGTGCTGCGAAACTCCCGACTCTTCAACCCGCGCCTTGTTAGCCCGAAATATTTAAGATATATCTTTGTCTCATTGTGCTCCGACACCTTCCTCCACTCAACCAGCGCCTTGCTATTCTAAAATTACAACGCGCGCGAAAACTCCCACCTCCTGTGAAATCCCGACACGCGAAATGCCCGTGGTACCCCTGAACCGAAAGAACCGCCTAAAATCGGTGGGGTACTTTTGTAACTTACCCCACATTTCGGACAAGTGCGTCTCTAAGCCATGGTTCCCCACTGCCATCCCATCCGCCCACCCATTCATACACCGAGGCCGAGAAAACCCGTGATGAAACCCCACACCCTGCTCCGTCCGCCACCCAGCCGGAGCCTCTTCCCCGACGATGTCGTCCACAACAACACCTCGACGTCCCTCATCCACCGTACCAGATGAGGATCCGTCATCGATCTCATCATCCCACCGGTTCAGCGACCCCGTCCTCCACCTCCAAGGAGCTGCCCCGATGTTCCCCTCGTCTTTCGCGCCACCTCCATTCCCAAACCGCCGTCTTCACCTGCACCACTGCAAGAGCATCATCATCACCGTCTCCTCGGATGAAGTTGCGTGCTAATCGGCGCCACCAAAGAGGTTGTACACTAATCGCCACATTTTCTTCTTGAGTCGATCTCACGGTGCTGCCGGCGCTCGGTCCCAAGCCGACACGGCGTGGCTCCATCCACGGCGGCATCGCCGGCCACTTCCTCCACGGTGTCGCTCCCTCGGCGACGAGTCCACATCAGTAGGAGCTACTGCTGCTTTAGCTCTCGCTCGCGCTGCTGCTCTGCTCTTGCTCTCGGTCCCCTGCCTGGTCTGCTCTTGCTATTGCTCTTGCTCGCGCTGCTGCTCTTGCTCTTGCTCTTGCTTGCGTGCTGCTCCGATTTGGCTACACTTCAGTCAACTGAATCGACTTTTGGGTCAGTCGGTTTTCAAGGGGTGGGCTCGCCGGGGTGAATGAAGAACCAGCCGCAGCGGGGGGGGGGGGGGCTCGCCGGAGAGGTACCCCACTATCTATCTTAGGGTTCAGGATGGGGGCGGTGGTCGCCGGCGGTGGCGGGGCGTTGGCGGGGCAGTGGCGTGGGGATCACCGGAGAAAAAGCTCGGCACGGGGGGCCTAGAGGGATGGACGGGGCGGCGGTGGACCGGTGGTGGGGAGTGTTTTCGGGGTGGGCGGGGCGGCGCACCGCCGGCCGCGGGCGGCGGGGGGCTGCTGTTTGGCCGGTGGTGGCTGGTGGCTCAGGGGGGTGGAGGTTGAAGATGAACCGCAGGCCCTTGATTTCGTATCCAACGACTGCAAAATCGACTGACCAGAGATGAGAAAGTCAGTCGACTGACATGTAGCGTCACCTTGCTAGTGCGTTCAGTTTCGACAGCAAAATTCAGTTTTGACAGTTAGGTTCAGTTTCGACAGTTAAGTTCAGATTCGACAGTTAAGTTCAGAGATGAGCGGCTCATGTATTTTACATCTAGCACTTTGTGGTTATATATTTTACGCCGTGTATTGGAGATGCTATTAGAATTCCACTCAGGTTAACATTGTTTGTTGTCTCTCTTGTCCTGCTTCAGCCTCGGCGTCGTACAACTCACCGGAGCTGCTCCAACGACGAAACCCTCCATCACAGCGGAGCAGTACCTCGGGCTCCATCTCCAAACGCCTAAGATCTTCTTCCCCTCCTCCGATAGCAAAGTCAGTCGGAGCATCCTCACCGGCCAACCCAATCATGCTGAGATCGACATGGCTTCGCCAAAGAGGTTGTACACTTGTTGCATCTCTTTTTTACTCTACATGTTATATATATTGTCCACTGAGCACTCGTAGTAACGAGAAATACGATTATTTTATCCTACTATATGACAATCAGTGAGGTACCAGGCAACTTAGCTATTCGTGATGGACTCTCTTGAACGCCATCATTATTTATCTCTGCGTGTTTGAGCTGTGCATTTGTCGATGGGCCTGGGAGTTGAGCTAGTATGGCAGTGGCCTGGGTCCAAAGTAATAGAAGTAGCACAAAAACATTTTTTTAGTGTAGGATTTTCCTTGCTCAAGCCTACCTACTAGAATCGCCAGTGCTTGAAAGGAAAAGTGAATGAAAAACATAGGAATTGGAAAGTTTCCTATGGTACTACTTTTCATGAATTTGGTGCAAAGGAATGGAGCAAAGGAAAACTGTAGGATTTGTTCCTTTAGTGTCTCCTTGAAAGAAAAACCGTAGGAATTCTAATTTCCACTTCTCCTCCTTTTCATATTCCTATTCATCAAGCTCAAGACTAAGAGATAGTAGCATAATAGCATTATAACCGTACATTTTCTTATGGTTTGACTTAATCTCACCATGCTTTTTTGCATCCTGTGATCTTCTAATTGTTGTGAATCAAACACCCAGATTGGCAGAAATCCTGTGTTTTTAAATTCTCTATTTTGCACATGCATTCCTATCCTATTCTTGTCTATTTCCTATCCCTGCATTGTTAGAATCCTCAAATTCAAACAAGCCCTTACTCAATTACTTCTATTACAGATATGTGTCAAAGAAAACTTTGTGTGGTTTGTCCTACTCCTGTGGCGCTGTGTTCCACCCCAGCTCAGCTGCTCCAACGACGGAAGGGTTCACCACAGCAGGGATCCGCTCTCCAGACTGTCTTTCGCTGCCTCAGATCTTCTTCCCCGCCGCCGGCAGCCACGACAACTGCATTACCATCATCAACTGAGCAGATGACCTTGAGGACTACACGGGTCCGCAAGAGAGGTCGCACTCTTCCGTGTCTGCTTATGTTATGTGTCGCTTAATATGATGACATGCTACATTATCGTCGTGTTCACCTATTAGACTCCGAGTCAAGTCCAAACTAATGCTGAAACTTGAGTTTTTAAATGATTGTGGGGTACATATTGGGGCAGCAATCAGTACTATCCATCTACTATCTGGTTAATCTCCAGTGTCTACTATGAGTTTCATGTTGGGTGCAAACAAACATTAAAGGAGCCATTATTTGTATTTTTTAACTAAAGCTATTATCTGCCTGCTATCATTGGTTTTGGATCTATCCACAGTTTGCTACCATCACTCGGGATTTGTGCATGCACTCCTTACATAATCTCACTATGTTTTATTCCTATGCATGCCAGTTATTGTACACAATGGAACTGATCATGTAGAGAAAAAGAGACGAGCCTTGCATGGCAATAAAATTTCATGCAGACGTCGTTCCATGGTGGGTGCAAAGGCAGCCCCCCCCCTCCACCCATTTCGGATCGTAATCAAGAGGAAGATAATTGTTCTGAGGGGGATTCAGAAGGAGAAGACCACTCCTATTTACCCCATGAGGTCTTCGCTCTAACTTGGCATGCTGATGTTGGTAATATCATGCATATGGTGCCTTGCATTGCTTACTGTATACATTAAAGATGTCATCTGCTTAGTTTAGACATGCTTTGCAGCAATGCCATCTGTTTAGTTTCTTTATCGTATATGTGAATCATGCAATGCCATCTTGTCTAGCCAGGCATCATATATGTGAATTTTGCAATGCCACCCTGGTTAGCCAGTCATCTTATATGTGAACTATATCATGCCATCATTTTTTTATTATGTGTTAAATTTGTCAACAATTTTAGTACATTCAATTACTCTTCCTGTGCATCAGCCATTCGGCACGGTCATGGAAAAATCTGGAGTCGAAACAAGGTCTTTAGAGCAGACAATGCTATCTGACGAAACGCGTGTCTTGCTGGTTACCGATAGCTCCTCAGAGGATGATTCAGAGACAGATGACCAGTCATATCCCCCCCCCCCCCGAGGTGCATGCCCTAACTTTGCAGGGTTATGTTACTCATATCGTGCGTATGGTATCTTACATTGCTATGTCATTTGCTTAGTTTAGACATGCTTTTTGTGAACGCCACCTGTTTAGTGTCTAATTACCATATATGTGAATTATGCAATGCCATCTTGTTGCAAGACAATATATATGTGAATTATGCAATGTTATCTTGTTGCAAGGCATTATGGATGTGAATTATGCAATGCCATGCTGTTTAGGCAAGCGTCATATATGTGAATTATATCATGTTGTCCTTTTTTGTATTTCTCATTGCTTTTGTCGACAATGTTTGTATATTCAACTGCTCTTCCTGTGCATCAGCCATTTGAATTGGTGATGGAGAAATCTGGAGTGAAAACAAGGTCTTCAGAGCAGACAATGCTACCTGCTGAAGCAGATATCTTGCTGGTTATAGATAGCTCTTCAGAGGAGGATTCAGAGGCAGATGACCAGTCCTATTATCCCCCTAAGGTGTATGCTCAAACTTGGCAGGGTTATATTACTCATATAATGCATATGTTGTATTGCAATGCTTAGTTTTTACATCATATACACAATATTGAATGCCATCTCCTTAGTTCACACATCATATATGCGATCGCCCTCTGCTCACTTCCTTAGTATACAAATCATATATTTGAATTATGTCATGCCATGATGTTTACATAGACAGCATGTATCTAAATTATGGCATGCCAACCCATTTTCTAAAGACATAATATAGTTATATCATCTCATCTTGTTTACATAGTCATCATATTTTAAATTATGTCATTCTATCCGTGAATTATATCATGCCATCATGTTTCCATCGACGGCATGTTTGTGATTTATGGCATGCCAACCACTTTAATAGGCACATCGTTTAGTTATATCATGTCATCCTGTTTACATAGTCATCATATTTTGAAGTGTGTCATTCTATCCTTTTTAGTTAGCCATCATACATGTGAAATTGTGTCATGCTATACTGTTTAATTAGCCATCATATATGTGAAATTATGTCCTGCTATTCTGTTTGCTTAGACAACATAAATGTGAATTATTTCATGCCATGTTTTCTTCCCTACTATCCATTGCACCTGTCTATCTTACAATGTCTGTACATTCAATTAGTTTTTTTGTTTATCAGCCGTTTCAATTGGAGGGAGTGATGGCAGTATCTGTGGGAGTAAAAACATGGTCTTCAGAAAAACACGGTTGTACTTGCCCAAGAACCAGCCCCACCACACATAACCCACACTCATGCAGATTGTACCCCTACCCAGTTGGACAGAGAACCAGCTACACCCCTTCTAACCCCAACCCCAACAGATAGACACCCAGTTCTCGTTGACACATCACCGTCTCCACCACAGAGCACCCAAACACGAGCAGTTAGTAAGGCAACTGCAGTGCCCAAATCATGAGGACCACCACTCTGAACCCGAAGTCAATGCTTAAAGCAGAAGAAGAATTGTTCTCAGGTGAAGTTCCGTAGCTATGGTTCATACTACTTTGCTCTTGCATCATTGTATTTACTGATACCAACCAATTTCAAATTTGAAGGATGCAATTGAAACAACAATGGCGCAATAGGTATGTTTTAAACCTGTTTCTTCAACGGGTTTGGTTGTTTGCTGTTGTAACTTGCTCTATGTTGATTTCAGTTTCAATTGAATAAACAGTTATGTTCTCATGCCATGCACATTAGAAGTGTTGTTATTGTTGTGTAGTTTCCCACACTTATATTCTGTCTATGCTGCTTTGTCTTAAAAAGATATGATTCAAACTATATCTATCTTGATTTGGCAACATAAACTAGAATGATATAGACCATACAGTGACCATACTACATAGATATATGTTTGTTTCATGTTGTTATCCTGTCCACCTTACTACTAAACTGGTCTACCAAAATGAGTTTCATATACTACATTGTAGACCTGAGATGTGTTTGTTTGTTTCTCTTCTAGAACGCGGATAAAATATTGGAGAAGAGTACCCTGTTATGCAATGGTAAAGGAAGTAATGCAGATAAGGTTCAAGATAGTGAGACATCCCTGTTGGTCTCCAAGAAAGCTGATAAAAACTATATTGAGGACACTGAGACAACCCCAAAGTCATGTCTTGATGTAGTGTTCGAGTTACTGGCTACCACTGCTGGCACCAGCTCTTCGAACTCGTTGCCTGAATCAGTTCGACTTGTTGAGTCTCAACTTCAAGTTGAAAGACATCGATCAGAGGTTATGTGACAGGAAGCCGAAGGACTGAGGAAGTCCCTGCAGAATTCAGATGCATACTTTCTGGTGCAACAGCAAGTGCTGGAGGACTTAAGCGCCAAACAATAGAAAGTTAATAAGCTTGCTAAGCATCTTGCCAGCGTTATGGATACCTAGGATATTGTTTCTTGAGCTCTTCTGAAGTGGTTTCAGTTCTGGAGTTGTTTTGCTGCGGCATTTATATGCTGATCTGTTCCCTATATTTGCACTGGTGGCGAACTTTGATGCCCAGTGGATGTAATATGTGTAATAGCTGTGATAGCCTAGTGTAAGTTGCTTGCTTATTTATTTCCTTGTTGTCTTGTTTATTTGTTTGTTTGTAGTCAGTGAAGTTCTTTTTCTGCGGTTTGCTAGTCGCTGCAATAACCTATTTTTTAAAACTAGGCCACAGTAACCATGGGCTAATATTTTCCGTAGAAACAGTGGGCCTTCTACGGGCCGTATAAACAGTGGGCCTTCTACGGGCCGTAGAAACAATGGGCATTCTACGGGCCGTAGAAACCATGGGCCTTATACGGACCATATGATCGATTGGCCAAACATGGGCCAAACAGATTGCATTCTGGCCCTAAACGGGCTAGAGTTGGAATCGTCCGTTCATGGGCCGACCATAACGGGCCATCGTTAATAGGCCATATTTGATGACGCTATGAAAACGGCCCAATGTTTAACGGACCACAAACGGGCTGATTGTAACCACGGGCTGAATTTGGGCCACAAGAAGAAAATGACAGTAACGGGCCGTAAGTAAACAAATGCTAGAAAGAAGCCCAAGAATAAATGGGCTCTGAGAAGGCCGAAAGATAACATGGGCTGCAAACGGCCCAACGGAATAACGGTCCATTAATGGGTATAAAGTGATACACTGTTCTGTATGGGCCAGTTTCACCATGGGCCATTAATGGGTGTAAAGTGATACACTGTTCACTACGGGCCAGTTTCACCACGGGCCATTAATAGGCCAAGAATTACACAGGGCCTCATATGGGCTGAAAGACGTCATGGGCCATACACGGGCCAGAAGTGAAAATGTGCTGGAATCATATTGGATGGCCCAGCTGACGCTACTGGGCCTAATTCGAATAGGGCGTAACGGGCCTTGGGTTAGCGGGTTCTAAATGGGCTATATGCGAACAGGTCTTTAACAGGCTTTCCATGGGCCGGCCTGCCACCTTTTGACAAAGTCAAACGGGCCGGCCTTTTCACAGCAATGGGCCTCTGTTGGGCCGTGCCACCTGTCGACGTATCATAGGCGCCTTCTGTCCAATGAGTGGATGACATATGTCCCAGCGATGAGCCGACACGTGTTTCCTCCAGCCAATGATGATTTTACACGTGGAAAATCCCCATTGGTCGGGGCTGTTAACGGGTTATCGGATCCAAAACCCGACCCGATAGCTTAACGGTGTTCTGTTACTGTGGATGCCACGTGTCGGTCACTGATACATCATTTTTGCATCATGCTTTTATATCAATATTTATTGCATTATGGGTCGTTACTACACATTACATCTCAATACTTAAGGCTAATCTCTCTTATTTTACAAGGTTTACCATGAAGAGGGGGAATGCTGGCAGCTAGAATTCTGGCTAGAAAAGGAGCAAACATTGGAAACCTATTCTGCACAACTCCAAAAATCCTGAAACTCCACGAAACAACTTTTTGGATTTTATAAGAATTTATGAGCAAAAGAAATAGGCCAGGGGGCCCACACCCTATCCAGGAGACAGGGTGGTGCCCCCCCCCCTGTAGAGCATGCCCCCTATCTCTTGGGCCCCCTAGTGGGCTTTCGGCGTCCATCTTCTGCTATATGAAGGGTTTTGTCCTGGAAAAAATCGTGGGCAAGCTTACGGGATGAAACTCCGCCGCCACGAGGCAGAACCTTGGCGGAATCAATCTAGGGCTCTGGCGGAGCTGTTCTGCCGGGGACACTTCCCTCCGGGAGGGGGAAATCATCACCAATGTCATCACCAATGATCCTCTCATCGAGAGGGGGTCAATCTCCATCAACATCTTCACCAGCACCATCTCCTCTCAAAACCCTGGTTCATCTCTTGTATCCAATCTTGTATCAAAACCACAAATTGGTACATGTGGGTTGCTAGTAGTGTTGATTACTCCTTGTAGTTGATGCTAATTGGTTTACCTGGTGGAAGATCATATGTTCAGATCCTTTATGCATATTATTACTCCTCTGATTATGAACATGAATATGCTTTGTGAGTAGTTACGTTTGTTCCTGAGGACATGGGTGAAGTCTTGCTATTAGTAGTCATGTGAATTTGGTATTCGTTCGATATTTTGATGATATGTATGTTTTCTTTCCTCTAGTGGTGTTATGTGAACGTCAACTACATGACACTTCACCATTATTTGGGCCTAGAGGAAGGCATAGGAAAGTAATAAGTAGATGATGGGTTGCTAGAGTGACAGAAGCTTAAACCCTAGTTTATGCGTTGCTTTCTTAGGGGCTGATATGGATCCATATGCTCAATGTTGTGGTTAGGTTTACCTTAATACCTTCTTTTGTAGTTGCGGATACATGCAATTGGGGTTAATCATAAGTGGTATGCTTGTCCAACTTAGGGCAGTACCCAAGTACCGGTCCACCCACATATCAAATTATCAAAGTACCGAACGTGAATCTTACGAACGTGATGAAAACTAGCTTGACGATAATTCCCAATGTGTCCTCGAGGGCCCCTTCTTCATTATTAGAATTGTCCAGGCTTATCCTTTGATACATAAAGGATTGGGCCACCTTGCTGCACTTTATTTACTTTATTTACATTTTGCTCGTTACTATTTATCTTATCACAAAACTATCTATCACCTACTATTTCAGTGCTTGCAGAGAAAACCTTACTGAAAACC